>NW_023621017.1:0-5950 GCF_014905685.2 Nematolebias whitei
GCGTGGGTTTTCTCCGGGTACTCCGGTTTCCTCCCACAGTCCAAAAACATGCATGTTAGGCTGACTGGTAACTCTAAATTGTCCCTAGGTGTGAGTGAGAGAGTGAATGGTTGTTTGTCTCGTTTGTCTCTATGTGGCCCTGTGATGGACTTGCGACCCGTCCAGGGTGTACCCCGCCCCTCGCACAGTGATTGCTGGACATGGGCACCAGCGACCCCCGTGACCCAAAATGAAATAAGCGGGTAAAGAAAATGGATGGATGGATGAGAGAAGTAGCTGGATTTGGCTTGAGAAATACTGTCCTTATACTGGATGACGTGGTTCGCATAGAGTTCCTTGTGAATTGAGAGACCGGATTTCTTATAGATTCATTCCAACCTCCGACCTTTGGATTTCAGAGAATGGAGTTTTGGAGTGAACCAGGGTGCAGAGTTGGAGAAGGAGACAGACCGGGTTTTCAGAGGAGCGACAGAGTTAAGAATGTTGGTGAGGCTGTTATTGTAGAATGTGACAAGGTCATCTGGGTTAAAAGAATTGAAGGTGAAGATGGTATTATTAATATGAGACAAAAGAATGTCATGGTTGATATTCTTAATATTACGGAAGGAAAGAGTGCGTTGAGGTTTCTCTGAAGAAAAATTTAAGATTGACACTGAATGAAATCATGAGGTGATCAGTAAATGGAAGTTCATCAGAAGAAAAGTTAAGAGGAGAGAGTCCAGAGCAGCATAATAAGTCCAAAGTGTGGCCCTTTATGTAGGTTGGAAAGTTATTGAACTGCTGGAAGCCACAGCTGTCGAGGCAGGATGTGAAGTCTCTGGTGAGGGGGTTGTTGTCTTCATCCATATGAATGTTGAAGTCTCCAAGCAGAATAATGTTGGGTGAGAGAGCTGAGAGATGGGCGATTAGAGCAGCAAAGTCATTTATAAAAGAGTTGTTGATTTTGGGCGGACGGTAGAAAGTGGCAACACTGGTGGGGGTAGGGCCGGAGAGTAGACACACAGTGTGCTCAAAGTAGGGAGAGGGAGGTGTGTGAACCGGCGTGACCTTGCAGTTCTTGCGGTGAATTATCGCGAGACCTCCCCCGCGGCCGGACTCGCGGGATTTGGCGATGTAAACAAACCCCGGTGGGGTAGATTCATTTAGGTGGAAAAAGTCATTTTGTTGTTGCCACGTTTCTGTTAGACAAATAAAATCCAGCTTACGGTCGGTTATCTTTTCTGCAGTTGCTGATAGGCAGAAATCTGACCTTCAGCACTATTAAAATGTATGCTGCAGCCATTTCCTTTTGTCATGAGGGTTTTAACGACAGAACGGTTTTTAATCACCCTCTGATGCAATTATTTTTGAGGGGTGTACACAGACAGACTGGTTTCATGCACGTTACTTCCACAGTGGGACTTAGCACTCGTACTCCGTGCACTGTCTAAAGAACCATGCAATTAGTCACAAAGTCAACCTTTATCTCCTCAGCGCTTGTCTCACTGGCTATGTGAAGCTATTTCTTTAGCCTATCCGGCGACCAATCTTCCTCCTCCTGATGGACTCAGGGCTCATTCCACCTGAGGGATCTCAACCTCCACGGTGCTGCACGGTGGTGTCTGTACAGGATATCTGTTCCACGGCTTCCTGGTAATTACAGACTTCTTTCATTGGTTTTTACCTGCGTGATGTCTCTAATTTGTCTCTGACATTCTCGTTTCCCAAAGTCCTGTCTGAGTGGTGCGGCTGTGGCTGAGCGGTTAGAGCAGTCGTCCTCCAATGCAAGAGTTGGGGGTTCGAACCCCACAGCAGTCACATGCTGAAGTGTCCCTGGGCAAGACACTGAACCCCTCATTGCCTCTGATGTGTGTCCCATCGGTGTATGAATGTGATAAATCACTGATTAATCTCTTTAGAATGATTTGTTCAATTAGCTTTGTAGAGCTCTAGTAGAGTGCTGTATGAATGGGTAAATGAGGGCACAGATTGTAGTGTAAAGCGCTTTGAGTATCTTAAAAAGATAGAAAAGTGCTATATAAGTAAAGTCCATTTACCATTTACAACCGCCTTCACTTATTTTTCCTTCACAACGCTGCTTGCTCTTTTCGAGCGGATGCCTTTTCATATCTGATGTTAATATTTTTATCTAGACTGATCCTGGGTTTTAGATCTGCTCAGAGATGGGATTATAATGAAATTATGACCCGGTTCTGACTGGTTTAATCGGGGCAAGCAACTCTAAAAAGAGTCTCCCAGGGATTCAATATCCATCAAGGAATAGAGTGTATTTTGCATGCTACATCATGCAGAAAGGTGTTTTATCCACCGTCTAATTTTTTTCCTTTCACATTAAACCAGATAAGATCCATTGAGATCACACATAGTCCCTCCTTCTCATACACGTGATAGATTGTGCTCCTCTTCTGCAAAGGAGGAGTCTAGGGCCTATAAATCTGTAATGCCACTAGACATCTGCCCTCTTCCAGTTCCTGATTGCGCATCGTGTACCGAACCGGCCAGCGGTGTAAACTGTAACCTTTTCCAGCCTTGATTTTTAATACAATTGGTAAAACTTAATTCACATTGCCTTCATTTATTGATAATGTGAGTTGCCGCTTCTGAGAGAGGTCCAAGCCGGGCTCAGCGTGAGTTGAAGGCAGACCTGGGGTCCGAGAGGAGGCCTGAGGCCCAAGGCTAGCAACAGCTGGCAGTAGCTCGGGGCCTGCATTCAGCTCTCGTTATAACACTTATGCCCCTTTTCCACTATCATGGCGCGGGTCGGATATTTCCGGCTTCACACGCATTTGAGGTCTTTCCACTGTTCCTGGAACCGGCTTGCCTCCCTAAATTCTAGCCCGGCTTCTCAAGGGGTCCAAGCGAGCCGCGCCGTGACGTCAGAAACACTGTCGGTCACTGATTGGTCAGGGGGAGGAGTCTGTGGAGTCTTTCCAAACAACCCGATCCACCATTTTTTCTCTACCGCTTGCCATTAGCGATAACTCGAGGAGCATATCTTTTAGTATTTTTGAAGCTATAAAAAACCCATAATGTCAAAGCCGTGGTCAAATGTAGAAGTGCAGGTATTGTTGTGCTTGGTGGCCGACGAAAAAAGTCAAAGCGAGCTAGATGGAGGATTGGAGGGTGGTTTGAACACGGCCACTGTTCTACTTGAATCATTTACAGAAGATGGTGAGTGTTTTCTATCATCATCTTCATATTTTAAGTTACTCATCCCATCGGTTCTGAACATATTTTTAACCAACAAAAGAGGCTGACGCCATAATAGGATAACGTCGGTGCTACGATGCTAAGCTAATTTGCATAAACGCTAACTGTCCTCCGGTCCTGTTTCTCACTGTATTTTATCCAGAACGTATTTCAGCGCGTGACGGTTCATCTCTAAACTCCACATTAAACCCTCCAAGCCTCTCGGCTTCTGCTCCTGCTCCATCAGCGGAGTCTACACCTGACAGAGCTCCATCACAGCCCACCTGCACCTCACAGAGCAGCACAACGCTGCAGGCTTCTGTGCTCGGTAAGAACAGATGTAACATGCTCCACATCACTTTATTTGTGTCGATAAGGACTTTATTTTATTTTATTTTTAAAGTAAAAAAATAAAATGTTGAATAAATACTGAATTGGGATGAAATTATGTACATTGTACACAGGGTCCCAGTTATAGACAACAAAATGTAAAAGAAAAACAGTAATAAGATCTAAGATATGAATTAAGAAAAATATCAACTAAAAAACATCTACTAATAAAACACTAAGCACTAATAGCAGTAAACAATCAAAACAATACGTCAAACAGCAACATGAACTTGAGTTTGTGCAGCCTTATGAATATATAACACTGTGAAGAATCACATCATGTTGCTGCTGATCAGTTTCATGTTGCTACTGATCTGTTTCATGTTGCTGCTGATCAGTTTCATGTTGCTGCTGATCTGTTTCATGTTGCTGTGTTCATGCATGCTCGTCTGTTCACACAGACTCATGTCTGTGCTGCTGTTCGGCGTATTGTGTTTAATGTTTTTATGCTATTAGAGCTTATCATATTTTTAGTTGATGTTTTTCTTAGTTCATATCTTAGGTCTTATTACTGTTTTTCTTTTATATTTTATTGTTGGATGTAACTGGGACCCTGTGAACATAATTTTGATCCACCACATGTTCAACATGTGGTGCGAATGACAATAAAGAATATCTGTATCTGTATAATACTTTCTGATTCATATATCCATTATTATTATTATTATATTATTTTCATTATTTTTAAATCAATTTATTTTTCATTTTCTTATTTTATCAGTTTATTATTAATATAATATTAATATTATATTATATATATATTTTTGCAGATGATGTGGTCTTATTGGCTTCATCAGATCGTGATCTACAGCTTTCGCTGGAGCGGTTCGCAGCCGAATGCGACGCGGCCAGGATGAAGATCAGTTCCTCCAAATCCGAGGCCATGGTCTTGAGCCGGAAAAGGGTAGAGTGCCCTCTCCGGGTCAGGGAGGAGGTCCTACCCCAAGTGGAGGAGTTCAAGTATCTTGGGGTCTTGTTCACGAATGAGGGAAAAATGGAGCGTGAGATCGATAGGCGGATAGGTGCAGTGTCTGCAGTGAAGCGGGCGCTGTACAGGTCTGTCGTGGTGAAGAGAGAGCTGAGTCAAAAGGCGAAGCTCTCAATTTACCGATCGATCTACGTTCCCACCCTCATCTATGGTCACGAGCTTTGGGTTGTGACCGAAAGAATGAGATCTCGGATACAAGCGGCCGAAATGAGTTTTCTCGGCAGGGTGTCTGGGCTCTCCCTTAGAGACAGGGTGAGAAGCTCGATCATCCAGGAGGGACTCAGAGTAGAGCCGCTGCTTCTCCACGTCGAGAGGAGCCAGTTGAGGTGGCTTGGGCATCTGTTTAGGATGCCTTCTGGACGCCTCCCTGGTGAGGTGTTCCGGACACGTCCCACCGGAAGGAGGCCCAGAGGAAGACCCAGGACACGCTGGAGGGACTACGTTTCTCGGCTGGCCTGGGAACGCCTCGGGATTCCCCCGGAAGAGCTGGCCCAAGTAGCTGGGGAGAGGGAAGTCTGGGCCTCCCTACTTAGGCTGCTACCCCCGCGACCCGACCCTGGATAAGCGGAAGAAAATGGATGGATGGATGGATGGATTATTAATATATCTATTATAGCTGTTAGCTGCGCCTTTCTTTTTTTTATGCATTTATTCAAAAACAGTATGTAGCTTGAATTAACCACCTTTTTCTTCTTTCTAGTGAAGAGAAAGAGAAAAGAGTCCAGTAAAGAAAAGTCTTATTTCATCACTGAATGAACATGAAGAACTGAACCGGACACAGCAGGAACAACACTTGTGTCTTCTTCTGGATGAAGCCCGTGAGACAAGGGACACACAGATACACAGTCATTAGTTGGCAGTAGTTTTTATTTTTCTACATTTTTCACTTCTTACTTTTCCTATTAAACAATTTTTTTCTTAAGTGGTGTCCTTGAACATTACATTTCCTAAACAAATTTTACAATGTTAAGTTCATATAGTGTTTGTTTAAATTCATACTGGAAGTTGAGAAAAAATTCCAATTGCATTTGATATTTAATGGATCCTAAGAAAAGATTACCAGAATATGCTCAACTGTTATTATGTTATAATTTTTTGGTTCTAGGATGAAGTGAGACAAAACAGTCAAAAATTCAGAAAAGACAGTTATCAGTTATCATTTATCAGTTATGGTTTATCGTCCATACAACTGTAACCCCTGAGAGATTGAGCTGAAAGTCCTGGTGCACCTTTTATTTGAACCTGCAGAGATTTGAACAGCTGATCTGAAGCAAACAGGCAGGAGTTCACCTGAACTGACCACTCCTGCTGTGTTTGATGGTCTCCTCCTTCGCCATCCGTCCGTCCGTCCATCCATCCATCCATCCATCCATCCATCCATCC
>NW_023621018.1:0-5950 GCF_014905685.2 Nematolebias whitei
TTTGTTTTGTTCACATTCAAGATGAGATGATTGTTTCCACACCATGCCACAAAGCGGTCCACCAGTTCCCTGTACTCAGCTTCTTGTCCATCTCTGATACACCCGACTACTGCAGAGTCATCAGAATATTTCTGCAGATGACAGGAGTCTGTTTTTTACTGGAAATCTGAGGTGTACAGAGTGAAAAGGAATGGTGAGAGTACAGTCCCCTGTGGTGCTCCTGAGCTACTGACCACCTGGTCAGACACATAACCCTTCAGTCTCACAAACTGTGGTCTGTTTGTCAGGTAGTCTTTGATCCAGGTGATTGTTGAGGCCTCCACCTGAGTCTTCTGGAGTTTCCGACAAAGTAAATCAGGCTGGATTGTGTTAAATGCACTGGAGAAATCAAAGAACATGACTCTCACAGTGTTGTCTGCCTTTTCTAGATGACAGTGAGTTTGCTGAAGCAGGTGTATGATGGCATCTTCAACTCCAAGTCCACGCTGATAAGCAAACTGCAGTGGGTCCTAATATGTGCTTGTTTGTCTAGTCAGGTGGGTCAGCAGAAGTCTCTCTAGGACCTTCATGATATGGGATGTCAGGGCAACAGGTCTATAGTCATTGAGGACTGATGGGTGCGTTTTCTTTGGCACTGGAACAAGACAGGATGTTTTCCACAACACTGGAACCTTCTCCTGGGTCAGGCTAAGGTTGAAGAGGTGCTGCAGAACCCCACAGAGCTGCTCTGCACAGACCTTCAGGACTCTGGGACTGACACCATCTGGACCTGCAGCCTTATTCCGGTTCAGTCTCTCCAGCTGCTTCCTCACCTGACTTCTGGAGATGCCAAGCATTTTGCACAAGGTTGAAAGATTGTAACATATTTAAAAACTCCTGCACTAAAGGCTTGTCAGTACAGCAAACGTGCACATTAAAGTCTCCCAGAATCAAGACCCTGTCGTAATTTAGCAGTATTCCAGTCAAAAAGTCAGAAAATTCACTTGTGAAGTTTTTATTGTACGAGGGTGGTCTGTAGATCAGGCAGCACAGTGTTGGGTTGTGGTTAGCACTGTTGTCTCACAGCAAGAAGGTCCTGGGTTCAATCCCCGGTTGGACCTGGGGTCTTTCTGGGTGAAGTTTGCATGTTCTTCTTGTGCTTGCGTGGGTTTTCTCCGTGTACTCCGGTTTCCTCCCACAGATCAAAAACATGCATGTTAGTCTGTCTTCAGGCCCAGGCCTCCATTGCAAATGAGATCTGTGATCTCAGTGGGATTTGCCTGGTTAAATAAAGGTTGATAAATCAAAATAAATAAATAAAATGTTATACATGTTAGCTTGTATAATGGTAGGGGAAACGCTGTATGCATTAGCTTAACATATTATACATGTTAGTTTAACATGTTATACACATTAGCTTAATGTGTTATACACGTTAGCTTAATGTGTTATACACGTTAGCTTAACATATTATACACATTAGCTTAACATGTTATAGATGTTAGCTTAACATGTTATGCACATTAGCTTAACATTTTATACATGTTAGCTTAACATTTTATACATGTTAGCTTAACATATTATACATGTTAGCTTAACATGTTATACATGTTAGCTTAACATGTTATACGTTAGCCTAACA
Source organism: Nematolebias whitei (assembly GCF_014905685.2). NCBI lineage: Eukaryota > Metazoa > Chordata > Actinopteri > Cyprinodontiformes > Rivulidae > Nematolebias > Nematolebias whitei. Next base: position 1,622 of record NW_023621018.1, read on the forward strand.
TGTAATACATGTTAGTTTAACACAGTCCTTCTCAAATAGTGGGGCGCGCCACCTTGGGGGTGCCCAGAGCAATGCCAGGAGGGGCACATGTGACCCCGGGGAACATTTTCATTTAAGTTCTATTTCGTATAGGCTTCGCCCTTTAAGAGCTGTCGCTTAGTGGGTTTATCCTGTCATGCGAAGCATTGCACTGAAAAATTTAGTCCACGCCCACCTGCTGTGTGGGCCCCACCCGGTCCGTATAAATTATTAAGAGCGGGTAATCGGCTCCCATTTTTCTTCAGCAAGCTAATAACACTTTCAGAAGAACAAAGAAGGGAAGTTGTCTAGCTTGACCAACCTTTGTTAAGACTGCCTGTGGCCCCGCCATGTCAACCTCCTGCCGTCCCGGTGAGTTCTCCTCCCCGAGGAGAAGCAGATGAGCAGTCTTGTTTCAAGGTAAGCGCCGAGGAGTATTTCTCAGTGGCAGGTCGCTACACGCTGGACGACGCCATCTTGTAATTTTCCTTTTATCGCCGACTCTCGGAGCAAATCGGATGGCTCCTCCGGGACAGGCGACGTCAGCAGCAGCCCCCCGCTGCTCACTCCCTCCTGGAGAGCGTAGTGTCAGAAGGAGGGGGGCTGAACGAATGCTCACCTCCCCGGACCTTTTTTTTCTCATCGGCGACCACACCGCTCCCAGCCGTCGGTGCCCTTCTCTGGAGATGCCCGGCATAATCCAGGAGGCGGCTGACATGAAGGGACTTTTTCCATCCCTCTCCTTCCGTTTCTGGGCTCCATTCCGGCTCGCCGTCCTGATCCCATCTGGCCTCGTTTTCCCAGCAGTGACATCCTACTGGGATGAGGCCGCAGCCAGTCCTGGTAGAATAAGTGCGCCGGTCCCACATTCGCACCCATCACCAGAGTGGAGGGGTTTCACCAAGTGGAAATTCCCTCTGTGCCCCCCTGGAGCGGAGCCTGGTGGAGGCTTTCGGAGCAAGGATTTCCAGGTTGGACCAGCATCCTGCGCCTCCGGGTAAGCATGACCAGACGGTGACGTTGCTCTCCAACCGAGCTCACCAGTGTGCGTTCCAGGCGGCCGCAGCTAACAATATGTTACGCTGCTGGCGTACAGCGTTTCAAAGAGGCTGGAGGAGACAAAGAGCTCCCTCTGCAAGGCATCTGACATCATCCTCAACCTGTGCACCTCTTCTGCTGTCTGCCGGTCTCGCATCGCAGCCCGGAGGACAAGGTTTTCCAGAGGTCCACCTGGCTCGTCACTCCCCCTCCCTCTCAGAGAAGCTGCAGAGGGCTTTTTGTTGGAGGGCCCCATCACGACAGACGTGCTTCGAGACCAATTTCAAGGCCATGCTGGGAAAGTCGAAGGAGGTGTCGGAGACTGTGCACATCTGATCAAGCCACACGTCTCCTCCCGCGCCAAAGCTGCAGCTGCGTCCTCCCGCTCCGCCGCCAGCCACTCCCGTCAGAGAACAACACTTCTCATCCCGGCAACTGGCGGTTCAGCGTTTCCCCAGAGACCGCCAACAGGTGTCGCCCTTGGACAACAAACGGCAGGGCTCACGGGGGAAGAGATTTATGAAACATCACAAGTTTTTTGAAATAAAACACAAACATCATTCAAGATTAAAGTGTCTGTTTTCAGCCTGTCTGTCAGTTCAAACGATCTCACAGCGTCTTCTCCTCACACACAAACGAGCTGGTGTCCTCAAAACGGGGTTTTTAAACATCACCGCAGCTCGATGAAACGCACAAGGCTCGCGTGTCACAGCAGCCAGAGTGAATGTGTTCAATGACACGAGTTTTTGAAATAAAACACGCACATCATTCAAGATTAAAGTATCTGTTTTCAGCCTGCCTGTCAGTTCAAACAATCTCACAGCGGCTTCTCCTCACACACAAACGAGCTGGTGTCCTTAAAACAGGTTTTTCTTTTAAATCACCGCAGCTCGGTGAATCACTCGAAAGGCTCGCGTGACTCCGCAGCCAAAATGAACGTGTTCTGCAGACCGAGTCCAGTGGCAAACCTCGCTCTCAACCAGCGCTGCCTCCTCTGTCCGCAACAACATCAAACACGCGCCTTCGCGACAGCGGCAGCCCTCATCTAAAATACGCCGCGTCGATGAGGGCGCACACGCCTCTCTTTAGCGCACGCCGGCTCACTTCAGCGTGGATGTGAGCCCGCAGCCAAAAATGAACATGTTCTGCAGACCGAGTCCAGTGGCAAACCTCGCTCTCAACCGGCGCTGCGCGCTGCTTCCTCTGACCTCACCAGCGTCAAACTCGCGCCTTCGCGGCAGCCCTTATCTAAAAGACGCCGCGTCGATGAGGGCGCACACGCCTCTCTTCACCGCACGCTGGCTCACATCAGCGTGGATGTGAGCCCGCAGCCTGAGCGCGACACAGAAGCGTTTTTCAGAACAGATCTTGTCTCTCCACGCTGAAGTTCGAGAACTTCTGGTAAAAATGTGATCTCCAAGGTCCCCGACAGGGAGCAAAACACAGGGTTTTACTCATGTTTCTTCCAGGTCCCAAAACAGACCGGAGGGATGAGACCCATATTGGTTTTGTCAGTTTTCAACAAAACATCCATGGAAAAGCGATTTCACATGTTGACAACCAGACAGCTACTGGACAACATTCAGCGAGACAATTGGCTGACCTCCTCGATCTGAAAGACGCCTATATCCACATCCCGATCATTCTGAAGCACAGAAAGTTCCTGCGCTTCTCTTTTCAAGGGATTCAATATCAGTACAACAGGCTGCCGTTCGGTTATTCCCTCGCGCCTCGTACTTTCTCGAAATGTGTGGAGACGGCCCTCCAGCCTCTACACAGAGCAGGGATGAGAATTTTATTTTACCTGGACGATTTGTTGCTGCTGACTCAGTCCAGACAGGAATCAGCAGCGCAGACCCAGGTGCTGACGTCACACATGCAGAATCTGGGCTTCGCCATAAACTGGAGAAGAGCTCGGTTCTCCCAGCTCAAATGATCGTTTATCTTGGAGTAGAGATAAACTCGATCACCATGAGGGCTCGTTTATCACAGACGAGAATCGAAACTCTAAAAGACCAGCTCCGCCACGTAAGGCCCAGAAGAGTGGTAACAGCCATTTCTGTCATGAAGCTGTTAGGAACGATGTCGTCAGCTCACACAGTGGTTCCGCTGGGCTTACTCCACATGCGACGCCTCCAGAGATGGTTTGCTCGTCTGCGCGTGGATCTGGTAAAGCAAAAGTGACGGATGATCACTGTACCTCCCTCCTTGAGAACAGATCTCCGACACTGGGAAAACCCCCTGGTTCTGTCGGAGGGAGTCCCCGTCAGCAGACCTACATCACACATGTCAGTCTTCACAGACGCGTCGCTGTCAGGTTGGGGGGGGGGGGGGCATGTCTATCCCGAGCTGTAGGGGCGCTGTGGCCATCTCACACAACAGCTCATATAAACGTTCTGGAATGTCGCACGATTTTGAATGTGATTCAACACTTTGCCTCTGTGCTGCGTAATCAACATGTTTTGATTCACACAGACAACAAGGTTACTGCAGCATACATAAACCGGCAGGGGTGTGTGCGCTCAGCCCAAATGTTACACATTGTGGGACAGCTGCTGTGTTGGGCACACCAAAATCTGCTCTCCATCAGAGCAGTGTACATCCCCTGTGTTCTGAACAAAGGGGCGGATGTGATGTCCAGGGGCTGTCCGTGTCACGGGGAGTGGACCCTACATCTAGAGCTGATGGCTCAGACGTGGCAGAAATTTGGCAAAGCAGTTGTGGACCTGTTTGCAACACAAGAGAACGCTCAGTGTCAACTATGGTTCTCACTGAGCCCGCGGGACGAACCACCGCTAGGGGTAGACGCGTTTGCTCACAGCCCATGGCCCAAAACGCTTCTTTACGCGTTCCCTGAACTTCCTCTGATATTACGGTTTCTCAACTGAGTTCAGGAGGAGGGACTGACAGCTCTCCTGGTGGCTCCCGAGCGCGTGAACGCATCACGGTTCCCAGTTTTACGACGCCTGTTATCGGGGCGCCCGTGGAAACTGCCATGGAGGGAGGACGCTCTCCTCCAGGCTGGAGGAGCGATCAGGAATTACCCAGAAATAGGCCAGCACCTTTGAGTCTGGCCGCTGAGCTGATCCACTTAGAGAGGATGGGTCTCTCTCAAGATGTAGTGCGCACAATCCAGGATTCACATGCTGCATCCACCACAGTGCTGTACACATCAAAGTGGACAGCTTTTCAGCGCTGGTGTACAGAGAAAGGTGTAGAGGCCGCCTCATGTCCACTAGGTGATGTGCTGTCCTTTCTGCAGCAGCTGATGGA
>NW_023621019.1:0-5949 GCF_014905685.2 Nematolebias whitei
TGCTTGATAGGAATTATAAAAAGGTATAAAATATTAAATCCAACATTCCCTCTTTTGAACTCCCATATTCATGGGAGTTCACCCTCTTTATGGATTTATTTATCAATATGGATGTGACCCAAACTTACTGCACTCCCCAGGGGTCCTGGACCAGACCCCTGATCCAACACCTGTGAAAAGTACCACACACATAAACCTTTATAAAAATACAACAAAACAGCAACACCCCTCCTAGAGAAAGATAAATAAGTGAAACTATTTTAAACCACCTTTAAAATACCTCGTGGTATTTTAGAATGATTAAATACCTAATTGAATGGAGTAAAATATTTGAATATTTAAGTTACTGAATATTTAAGTTAATAGTCAAGTTAAGTTTATAGTCAAGTTAAATGTATAGTTAAGTTTCCAATTGAATCCCCGACCCTTCTCTGGTTGTTTTTCAGAATGATTGAAAGTTAAGACAAAATACTCATATTAAACAGGAAAAGCCAACACCCTTAATTGAAACATTTCTATCTAGCAGGTCTTCGGTTCTTGAGCTCGCGGTGGGAGCCCTTGTTCGTCCACAAGGGTCCTTTGGTGCTCGGCGGGATTCGGCCCGCGGAGTCATCTTCATGTAAAGTCTTCAGAACCGTATCAGTTTGATTAAACATTCTAAATGACGTGTGTGTATTGGGACAAAACTAAAATCAGTTTGACGCGTCTTCTGTTCTTCACGGTCAGGGCTGGTAATCTTCCGTCCTTACCCGATCCACCCGACCGACTTCAGGCAGAGCGGAGACTCCTTCTCCGATGTTTGCTACTGCCTTTTTCCAACCAGAACAAAGGGGCAAAGAATGAGCTCCCACGAAGGTCCTGTCACCTCCTCCAGGTGTAGTGGGGAGCTGTCTTCAGATCATCCTCCATGTGGACCAGCGATCGATTCCTCTCCTCTGCAGGGATGCCCTGGTGGGGTCGTACAGGTGCCACTCTCTTTCTGGGGACCGATGACATATGATGTTCTGTCCACCACCTGGTGGGGTCTTGTCCTGTCCCTCTTTTCAGCAGGACTCAGTCTGATGTGAGTTTGTCTCCTCGGTCAGAGTTCCTCCCTCCTGATGAGAAAAGCTGGACACGAAAGCTCGCGAATTGTTAAACACCCTGCATGGCCTTTTGATTATTTTATCTGTGGGATCCATGACCTGGGCCTGGAAAAACTGACTGTGGTTACTTCTGTAGTGAATAAAACCTATTTTCTGAATTATTGGACACCCTGATGGTTATTATTGCTACTGATAGGTGTATTATTACACTGCAATGTTATCCTAAAACAGAATCAGTAAAACTAAAATAAAATGCTCTTCTTACATGCATCTGTTCACTTGAAGCTGAATTGTGTTACATACTGGACTTCTCCAGGTATACCTGTGTGCTCTCATCCCATCTGTCACCCTTACAAGCCTTCGTCGTCAACCGGTCTACCTACAATTAAAATTAAACATACACAATACAACAATAACAATAATCATCATCCACGCCGGCCCCTCTTCCTGGAGCCTGTGGAAAAAACTTCATTAAATCGCTTGCGCCAACAGCATCAATCAAAATACAATATAAACTTAAAAGCTTAACCAACTGACATACAATACTGTGAGAGAAAAAAATATTTAATCTTCCATCCAGGTACCTGTCTGTGCTAGAGAAGGGAAGAAATAGCAAGGAAGAAACAGAGAGAAAGGGGAAAAATAAAAGAGAAAGAGAACGAGGAAAAAATGGTTAAAATCCTTTGTTCATGAAACCTTTTCTTATTCGCCCAATTAAACTATAAGTCCAGTCCAGTCCAGTCCAGTCAGTTGTGTTTAAAATTATCAAACCACCCCATTTCCCTTTAACATTTGCTCAAATCCACCTCAGGCTAGGGGCGTCCCCCTTTCTGGAATCTGTACACATTACAACAAAGAGAAAAAGATACTTCTGTTAAACCGATATACATATATACAAGTGCAACGTGTTATGTAGGTTTCTGATTTATTCATTTCCCACTGTCAATTTGATTACCCTACATGATATGATCTTTTAATCGCCTCAGAAGAAGTTAATTTTGTATAATTTGTAATGATCTATGAACTGCTTCCTGCTCAGAGCTGCCTACACACCTCCCCCCTTTTTGAAACGGCATTGTTTCAAATCTGAAGCATTACCGTCTGCAATCCACTAACACTCAGATTGAGTATTAGTTACAGAACTAAAAATATGGTCTAGTTTTAAACTTCCCACTACTGTTATTCAACCCAGGTTTTGCAAACAATTAACCAACTACAACCCAAGCTCTCCTATAAATTAGCAAAAGTTAATCATTAAATAAATTTCTTCTCTTGTATCAAACCAGACCCACCAAAATTAGCCCCTTCAAGGCAAAGACAATCATCCAGTGTTATTTTAGAAAACATTAGTGAACTGCATCCAAATCAGGTCTCAGGTTTCTCCTGAATGAGACTTCCTGACCTGTATAAACGGAAAGTTAAAATCAATATTTTCGTTCAGGGGTGTGGAGCATTTGAGGTAATAAAACAATTTCCATCTCAGAGCAGTTGGACCAGGTCGAATCGTCTAGCACTCCCACCTCTGTACGTCTGTGTCCTGTTGTGTCACCTGTTTTAAAATGAGTCTATGTGAGTGATTATTATCAAAGCCAGCTGCAGTTTTTGATCACGACCCCAAAGTGCCTAGAAGACCATCACAGAACAAAATGTGGGGTCGACACCTCCGTCCGGCTGCAGTTGATGTTAGTGACCTTGGGCAGAGTGACCACCAGTTCTTCGTTCAACCTTTATGTCCCCAGATTCGTCTCCCGTCTGTTTGGAGACCAGCTCAGCTTTGTGCAGCAGTTCATATCTCAGCATACAGCAAGTCTTGACTGGATGTTCTTGCTGTGTACAAACTCCATCACCCCCTCTGGAGAGTTAGTTCAGTTTGCTCTTGGACTGTTAGATCTTTGAAAAGTCACATTACTTGGCTGAAAAGTTCTTTGTTGTTTTGTCAGATGTGCTCGACTGACAACTTATTTGAACCGTCCCCTTGGTCAGTTTCACAGACCCAACGTCAGCGCCCACCTGAACACATCTGTATCCGATCCGGCCCCCGGCACTCGAGAGTCCTGATCAAAACTCAGATGGATGCTGTATGCAGTTAAATGCTACCTTCTATGTTTTGTGGGCCTAAGTAGACTCATCTTCCCACTCCAAAGTTCTGTCATCTCTAGCTGTAGAGAAGAAAAGAAATAATCAAATTATTAAAACCAGATTCAACATTCATCTGTTATCCACATTAATCGTTAGTTAGCAAGTTTTATTCTGGGACCACAGCGTTTACCCCAACTGAGTCATTCTGGTGTTCTGGATTGTACAATAGACGTTTTAACCGCTCAATTACACAAGAGTGAAAGCTTTAATTAAACACTGCACAAGCCAATTCTTTACGCCTACTGCATAAAATATTCCCCTCCAAACAATGTCCTCCATCTTGTAGAGTATGTGTGTTGACACATCACCTGACAGTGAAGTCCACTCCCAGGGCCACATTATCGTCCAGACCTTGTAAATTTAGGCAGCATGTTAATATGTAATCACTTATTGTTATATAACCAATCTGCAAATCATCTCTTGTCATAACTATGCTTTCCCACTGTATCACAAACAAGATACTCTTAATACAAATCAATTAAGACCATGTATACCCTTCAAGACATCACAAAGTCCATTATCACTGCACAAAAACGTGTACATGCCCTTTGTTCACAAAGTACAACTTCTTAAACTCACCATGTACACCTCTCTGTTGTCCTTTTTCACTCCCAGGACCTGTGTGAAGTCTCAAACAATAAAGTTAAATTCATGGACCCACTAGAATTGTCGTCGTCCCATAAATAACCTAGTCCCTGCAGCTCTCAGAAGGAAACAGCTCCTAAATGCTAAACATTTCCAATACGTGATCAACTCATGTGGACTGATTTCTTAAACTGACGTTTTTCAATTCGAGTACAATTAAGATTGATTTATTTAACCCAAGTATTTACAATTTGAGTTTAGTTATGGCTGTATAATTTAATCTAATTTTTTTTATTTGAGTTTAGTTTCCTAACGTATTTAACTTTTTCAATTTGAGTCCGGCAAGGTATTGTTTGACCAGAATAAAATTCTATATTTTACAAGTGTCAAGGATTTTGTCCCTTACTCATTTTAATCTGTTGTTTCGCAGTTGAGTTTAAAACCTGAGTTTATTGTCAATTCCAAGAAGAAAGTCAATCTAATTTGTTCAGGACCACCAAGGCCACCCCTACAATATTTCTCTTCCACTCGTTCGCTTTGACATCTCAACCCTCTACTGTCTAAGCTGACTCCAAGATGATTCAACCTTCTCCAGCAGACTCACTCTGACTCCATCTCCTGGTTAAATATAGCTCGTACACGTGATGTCCCCTCTGTCCTTGAGATTCAAACCATTCTCTGTTTCAGAGTTCACTGCCTCCTTCCTATCATACAGAAAATTGTTTCGTTTAACCTTGTGTCTGCTCCCATCTCCGTTTCTGTCTGGCCTCCGACGGCTATCAGCAAATATTTGAAAGATCTTCAGCCATCCCTGTTCCCATATCAGATACCATTTAGCTGTGACACGCCAATCAGCTATATTTTTAAATTAATCCAACTTGTACAGCCTAAATCATTAAAAATCAAGCTCTACCCCCTTAATTTTGGTACATAAAGCTCATTTCCGCTTGTTTGTGCTAGTGGCCCCCTGATCTAAAACTAATTACCTCCTGTTCATTTTGATACTCCCTATAAGTCATGCAATTTGCCTCTGATATGATCCTATAGATTTTCCACAGGCTTCACCTGTACCACATTCATGAGTACCACACCTGATAACAACATTCACACACCCAGGCATTCAAATATGTTATTGTCCTTCACTCCTGGCCTTAGTCTTAATAAAACAAACACAAGTCTGGTACGGAACAACCCAGCAGCCAGACCCGTCCTTGCCTCACAGCAGCGCCCCCTTCCGGTCAGGATACGGAAACCCCGATCACACAAGACACCTCTGACGCAGAAACGAAGACAAAACAAAACACGCGTAAGCCTTCACCTCGTGTGTGGAACAAAGAAACGCTCCCTTCCCCCACACGAGTGCTTTCCCACACACACAGGCTCCAAGCAGACTTTCTCCGACAAATAAAAAAGAGAAAAGTAACCCTGAGCTTCCGCCCACACACAGCTCACTCCCCCCTCTTTCTTTTTTGTTACGTCTCTCCCAACGCGTCCCCCCTGAAGCGTTCACACGACATACAAAACATGGCTCAAACAAAGTTATTACAACGTCCTAAAACTAATGCGATCCCCGATCACATGAAATTTGGTAAACACTATGCTATTTCACTCATTTTCTCTCAAAGCTAAAGTAAGAAATGGGGTCCAGTTCAGGCCGCAGTCAACACTAGCCAGAGGAGGCCCGACCCTCAGCCCCTACAGACGTTTGTGAAACGCTGTAGACCTAAGCCCCGTCAGACTAAAGTTTTGGATGGCAAATCCCGCTGAATTATGAGAGAAAACGTTGTCACCCACGTGACTTCCGGTAGGCCTTCAGCCGTCCACCGGCACAAGTCCACAAAACTTGTGAAAACTACCCAAAAATGACTAAGTAAGCGTTCAGCGCTAAAACCGTCTGAATATCCTAACCCACCTCGTCAGAATTAACACGAATCACCGGAAGTTAGCTTAAATAAAACCATCTTTATTTTCCGGAGATGGCCGCATGCACACCAACAGAGGAATTTGAATTTAGTTTTAATTTGGTTTACGGCCGAATAGCCAGAAACTCCGGACCTTAAGGTCCAAACAGTTAACCAGCTTACCTGAAAGTAATGGGCCCAGTTCCTCTCTCTGTGTGCACCGCAAGCCACCTCGATCC
>NW_023621020.1:0-5949 GCF_014905685.2 Nematolebias whitei
TTCATTTTTATCATTACATTATGGAAAATAATGACCTTTATCACAATGTGCTAATTTTTTGAGAAGGACCTGTACATCTTTATCCATCCAAAAATCTATCTAAAGGCCTCACATTCCTTGAAGGAATCCGTATTGTCCATCACTATTCATGTCAGAGATTTAAGATCATTTTATTGTGAGAAAGGAAGGAGTTAGTCTTTTTGGTCAAACCTTGTAAATATGTGGTATGTGTAATTTCATCAGGTCTTGTGCAATGTTGGTACTCAGAAAAAATATGTTAGAAATGAACGTTACTACCACACCACATTTTACCTACCATATTTCCCACCGTAAACGTTGCACCGACCTATAAGTCGCATCAGTCCAAATATGTATAATAAAGTGGAAAAAAACATAAATGCGTTGTTTCATCATATACGTCGCATCTATTATGCGTCACTGCTGATGCGTCATGTTTGTTACGCGTCACCGCTGACAACCCAGAAATGTGGGCCGATGTTGTGCCAAAAATCGATGGGCTGCCAAATGATAGCTGTAGGAGTGTGCATAGTCAGAGAGTCAGTCAGAGTCAGAGTTTCTTTATTGTCATTCGCACCTCATGTGGTACATGTGGTGGAGCGAAATTATGTACACGGGGTCCCAGTTACATCCAACAATAAAATGTCTAAGAAAAACAGTAATAACATCTAGGATATGAACTAAGAAAAACATCAACTAAATATACACTAAGCACTCATAACATAAAACATTGAACATCAGCACAAACATGAACATGAGTCTGTGAGCAGATGTGCACACATGAACACATCAACATTGAAACAGATCAGCAGCAACATTGAAACAGATCAGCAGCAACATGATATGTTTTTTCACAGTGATTATTCTAGTTAGAGATTCATGAGTCTAACAGCCTCAGGATAGAAGCTGTTCCTCAGTCTAGTGGTTCTACACTTAATGCTCCTTAACCTCCTTCCTGAGGGGAGTGGGGCAAAAAGTGTGTGTGCTGGGTGGGTGGGGTCCTTAATGATGCAGGTGGCCCTCTTCCTGCATCTGGAGGTGTAGATGTCTGTTTTAACTACATAACGGCTCAAAACAGCAGGTCCAGTCTTGGAGGGGATATAATAAATATGTCCTGTGTTTGTTATCACAGTTAAAGTTTTTTAAACTGTTGAATGATATGACAGAATAAATTAGTGGTTTACACACAGTGACTTTTTATCGTGGGCTAGAACCGGCCTGTGCCAAATCCGTACTGTTGAATTTCATTTTTAATGGCTTCAAGTGCACAAATTTGAATCATCTTGAAATTTCTCAGTAAGGCATAAATAAAAATAGATGTGCACCAGTTTGATCTGAGAACACCTGTTGTGTAATTTTGTTCATGTTCATTTTTGAGCTTTGAAGCGTTGCAGTTCGATCGTTCTCATCTGTTCAAGACAAATTGCCCTTGTGGCATTTACAAAGAAAACTGAGCAATTAATTTAATCAATCATCTTTGTGCGTCTAATGAAGTCAGATCACACATGAAAAGGAATACTGTAGGTTGACGCAGTGTTAATAATTGTGAGCCTTTTATATCTGATTTCACTGCCAGACTGAAGCTTCCTGTCACGAAATAACAAGCACAGTCTTCACCAACACCTCAGAGCTGTTCAGCAGAAACATTCATGTACATCTGTCTCTAGAGGCCCACGAGACAGAAGGTGTTGTTTATGCAGCCAAAGTACTAATTTCACTGATTGGCACACCTTCAGCCACACAGGAAGCTAATCCTGTAATCAACTGCCAGTTGTGCTTTTGCAAAACAAAACCTCGCTTAAGCCATAAAAGAACATTTATTAGAGAAAGGATCATGTTGGACTTGGATATTTTAACTTTTTTGTTTGTTTTGTTTGTTTCTCAAAGATGGGCAGTGGCCATACTCCAGGAGAGCTGTTGACCCCCCTAGTGTTAAACTCCATCCTCAGTAAAGCTTTGCAGTACAGCTTACACGGAGACACCCCTTTAGCTTCAAACTTCACGTTCGCCCTCCGCTTCCTCCCAGAAACTTTCCACCCACACGCTCCTGACTCCCTCAACTGTCTGGAGCTGCGCTACAAGGTGAGGCTGAGGGTTTTGATGTTCTGATGGAGCAAGTCCAGACACAAGAGTCTCAGCATGAGTGGCAGCGGAAATGTGACAGACTGTCATGTTTTGACAAATTGCTCTGCTCTTAGACACAAATCCAATCAGTTTTTGATGCTGAACTATTTAAATGTACAATATTTGGTGATGTGCAGAGAAACCAATGTTGTGCACAGCTTTCCCAGTTTCTGTAGCTGCTGAGTCTCCATCTTGAGCCGTTCATAGCCTCCTGCTTCTCCTTATCTTCAACATTCATATCACATGTTTTGCCTCTTTATGTTGTTATTTTTTTTTCCCTCCTTCCACCTCTACCCCTCATCTCTCACCCACACATCTCTCCTTCGCAATCCTCTTACCTTCCTTATCAGCGTCTGTGGATTCACACCTTTCTCCCTTCTCCTCGCGTCATTCATCACTCTCCTTTGACCTGTTTTATTTTTCCTCTGCTTCTGCTCCCATTCCACCTCCCTGTGATTTGTGTCCCACTCACAAGCTTGTCTTTCTGTTTTACATCTTTCTTGTTTTTATTTACGTTTGCTTCATGTCTTTCTCCAGGTGGACTGGCCGTTGAATATCATCATTACAGACAGCTGCATGAACAAGTACAACCGCTTGTTTTCCTTCCTGCTGCAGCTCAAACACATGGTGTGGAGCCTCAGGGATGTCTGGTTCCACCTGAAGAGAACAGGTGAGGACGGGTGCTGCTGATAAGACCCCAGCTCTGACTCCAGCTTACTTCGGAGAAGGCGAAGGAATACATAAGATTCATCCTCTTGTGCTTTAACTAGTCATAAAATATTTATAGAAGGGAGTGCTGTATTTATTCTGTGATTTATTTATACAAAACAGAAGTTGTGCCACTGGGATTGTTGTAAAAAGACATGCTTCACTGGGTTTGATATTATTGATCCATGACAACATTTGTGCAGATTTTAGAAGTGGCTCTACTAATTGGGGAGGGGGTGGGGGATAACCTCCATCTCCTACTGCTTACCCATAGTCAGGTCACGAAGGCAACAGGTCGAGGAGAGAAGCTCAAACATCCCTCTCCTCAGTGACACACTCCAACTTCACCTAGGGGAAGCAATCCCAGTCCAGAGAAGTACACAATCCCTCCAGCACGTTTTGGCCCTGGCTGGGTGGGACATGTTTGAAACACTTCTAAAGGGAGGCATCCTAATCAGCTGCCCAAACCGTCTCAACTGACTCCTTTTGACTCAAAGAAGCAGCAGCTCTACTCGGAGTTCTCCATGGATGACGGGCTCACCCTATCTCTAAGACCCGGCCACCCATCAAGGGAAGCTCATTTCAGACTCTTGTATCCAGGATCTTTTTTTTTTTGGTCATGATCCATAGCTCATGACCATAGGTGAGGTTTAGAATGTAAACTGATCAATAAATCAAGAGCTTTGCCTTTTGACTCAACTCTTTCTTCACCACGACTGACTAAAGAAACACCCTCATTACTGAGAATGAGACATTGATCCATTTATCCATCTCACGCTCCTTTCTACCATCACTCATGAACAAGATGCCCAGATACTTGAACAACTCCTCAGGCAAAGACTCCCTCCTGACCCAGAGGGGACATTCCACCTATTTGCACTTGAGAACCATGACCTCAGACTTTGAGGAGCTGACTCTCATCTCAGCTGCTTCCCACTCTGCTGTGAACCATCCCAATGCATGATGAAGGTCATGGCCTGATGACGCCAACAGAGCCACATCCGCATAAAGCAGAGATGATCCTGAGGTTCTTAAACCAGGCAACCTCCTCTCCACGACTGTACCTTGATCTTTTCCATGAACAGCACAAACAGGATTGAGGTCAAAGGACAGCGTTCTAAGCCTTCTCCAGGTCCACAAACCACATGTACACTGGAAAGTCAATCTCCCATGACCCACTTTGTAATTGCAAGGGTGAAGATCTGATCCACTGTTTCATGACCAGGACAAAAGCTACACCTCCTTTATCCAAGGTTCAACAATTGGTTGGAACCTCCCTTCCAACCCCTGGAGGAAACTTTCCTGGGGAGAGTGAGAAGTGTGATCCCACGATATTTGGAACACACACACTCTACTCCCCATTTTTAAAAATGGGAACCACCACCCTGGTTTGCCACTCGGAAGGCCTTTTCCCAGTCCTTCATGTGATATTGACAAGATGTGTCAACTATGACAGCCCCACAACATCCAGAGCCTTTAGCATCTCAGGGTGAATCTCATCCACCCCTGGTGCCCTGCCACCAGGTAGCTTTTTGACTACTTCGGTGACCTCTGCTATTGTAATGGACTTGCCTTCCCCTGAGTCATCAGACTCTGCCTCTTTAAAAGTGGAGATAGTGGGTGGATTAAGGAGATCCTTGACATGCTCCTTCCACCACTGGCCTCAGTGCAGGTCCAAATCAAAGATAGCCTGGGGCGGGGCTGCTTGCTTTTTATGAGCCACCAAATGGATTGCCAGAACCTCCTCAAGGCCAACCGATGTTCTTCTCCATGGCTTCCTCAAATTCCTCCCATGTCCAAGTTTTTGCATTTTCAACCACAGAAGCTGCAGTCTTTCTGGTCACCCTGTACCTGTCAACTGCTTTAGAAATCCTCTGGGACAACCAAGCCCTGAATGCCTTTTTTTTTCAGCTAGATGGCTTCCATCCTTTGGTTGCCACCACTGTCGCAACAGACACCAATGACCCCCAGCTCCTGGAAGCCACATCTGCAATTGACCTTGAACGTGGTCAATTCGGACGTTCCCAATTCACCCTCACTACAAGTTTGGATTTATACCAGGTCTGTCCAGCAGCCTCCCCTGCCATCAGTCCAAGCTCACTACCAGGTGGTGATCAGTTGACAGCTCTGCTCCTCTCACCCAAGTGTCTAAGACATAGGGCAGCATGTCTGACACAATTCACTGACTTTTGACCTAAGGTGGCCTGATACCAAGTATACTTATGGACCACCATATGACGGTGTCCATTATGGACAGCCCAAGCCTAGCACACAAGTCCAATAGCAGAACACTGTTCGGGTTCAGATTAGGGAGACCATTCCTTACAATCACCCTTTCCAAATAACTCCATCATTGCCCACATGGGCACTGGAGTCACCTGATAGAACAACAGAATCCCCAGATGGCACCCCTTCCAGGACACAATCCAGAGACCCCAAAAAGGCTGGGTAATCTGAACTACTCATACAAACAACAGTCATAACCTTTTCTTCTGCAGCTTGAAGCTGCAGAGAAGCAACCCTCTCGTTCACTGGAGAAAGCTCCCAACACCAAGGCATTCGCTGGAGGCTTATGAGTGTCCTTACACCTGCTCGACGCCTCTCTACCTGGGCAACTCCAGAATAGAAAAGAGTCCAATATCTCTCCTGGAGTTAGGTTCCAGGGCCCAAGTTGTGCGTAGACGTGAGCCCAGTTATATCTATTTGGCATAGCTCAACCCCACACACAAGCTCCACTTCCTTACATGCCAGTGAGGTGGCATTCCATGTTGCTAGAGTTAATTTATGCCACCAGGAATTAGTACAGCTGGGAATCCTTCCTTGCCTGCCACTCGTCTTGCATGGCACCAAATCCTAAGGGTCCTTCTTGCAGGTGATGGGCCCATGTGGAGGTGGCATCCTGTCTTTGTTTCGGGTTTGACTTAGCTGAGCCCCAGGAGTTCATACTTGACCACCATGTCACTGGCGAGCTCCACCCAGGCCTGGCTGCTAGGAGGTTTCTGATGTACAGGTCCTTCTAAAAAAATTAGCATATTGTGATAAAGGTCATTATTTTCCATAATGTAATGATAAAAATGAAACTTTCATATATTTCAGATT
>NW_023621021.1:0-5947 GCF_014905685.2 Nematolebias whitei
GATTGATGTCTGTTATTCTGCTGAGAAGTGAGGACAATCGCCGTATTATCCACTTTCTGTGAACTTGCCATTGTTATTGTTTTCATATTTTGCCAAATTAATATAAACAGTGTGCTGTAAAACGCTTTATTCTGTTTATACCACATATTTGGTGGCCCGTTACGTGTTCATAAATGACTGTGTATTCGTGTAAAGATTGTTTTTACATGTTGGCATGAAGAAAAGTAACAGTTTATCAGCTGTGCTGAAACGCAGCTCAAGCTGCGCCGCTTTGAAGTCAAAACGCTGCATGTTTTAAGCGTGTTGGGCTGTGATGCTTGGAAGCTCACAGAAAGCTGAAATAGTGTCATTGAATCTTTATGAAAGCTGAAATTGTACGCCTGTTATGGTAACTAAAAGCTGGGTTTTGGGTAAAAACGCTTCATTCTGTTTAAAGACGGTCCAGACGCGGTTCTGGACCGGCTCGGTTCTGAAAAAGGTTTGGACGAGTTGTTTAAATAGCTAGAAAGACGTTTTTGAGACCGGAGTAGCAGACTCCGTGCAGCTCAGTGTTGATTCGTTACAGTTTTTAACAGAAAAAGTGCATTTTGACAGTTTAAAAGACGAAAAGTTGACGAACTTATTTCATGCTAATCTATCATGCTAGTTGCTGAAACGTTTTGTGATTGGTGGAGATTTGCTGTTGTGGAGCGCTCTGATTCGCTGAGAAGTTGAATGACGTGGCTACGTCATTTCCTCTCACCCCCGTGCTGCTCTGTAATTGGTGATTTCAGTCACGTGACCCGGAAATGGAAACTCGTTTTCATAGGGAAATAAAATCTGCTTTTTAAAGCTGAAAAGCGCTTTAAAGTGTATTTTGACACGCTGGTTAAGTTCTTCGAAGCATACTCGCTGAAATTTTGCCACGTTAGGGTTTAAAATCCGTCATTAAATGATGTTTTTGAACAACGCTAGCGATGCTAATTTTAAGCTAACAGCTAACGACCGGATGAGTGACGTGTCACATCACTTCCTCCATGTCAGATGTAAAGTTGCGACCGGAGCCTTCACTATGCTTAAAATCACAAAATAAAGCTGCCATATGTCCCAAGAAAACTCATGTTCATGCATAACAGTCGTGCTTGTTGAAACAACGCCACGTTTACGCTTAAATTCGTTCAGAAATGTTGATTTTAACCGAGTTTAGCCGAAGCTAACTTTAAGCTAAGCGGCTAACAACAGGATGTTAACCGAACGTCACAGGAAGTCATCATAGACTCCTGCTGGTAGAAAGCTAAACACTGCACCCTCCTGGAGAAACTTTAAATCACGGTTTCACTTCAGTTTTAGGTTTAAAGAGTGAAATTAAACGTTTTTATTTTTCTGTAAGGCATTTTTGAGTTAATAGACGTTCCTCAAAGCTGAATAATCACTGTTATCTTGCATTTAAAAAGTAAAAAAGGTATTTATGCAAATAGCATTTACCGAACACATTTTTATTCACTGATAATTCCTTAAGAAAAAGGTACAAAATAAAATTAGAAACTTTTTAAAAGATACGGTTCAAATATTCACAGAGTTGAACAGTTTACTCATTTGCTGGAGAGATAATACACGTTTAATTGCTAGATCACTAAATAAGAGTAAACTTATCAGGAAAAATAAACTTTTCTGTTTAAGTTACCACCTAAAAATAAATCTTCCTATTTAATTTTAAATAGAGGATGAGACAGGAGAACAGGAATAACAGTTTTTCTGAGGAAGGACTGATTAATCCTGATACATCATCAACTTTTCTTTTTCTTTTCACCACTTAGTTCTATGAGTAACTGTTAAAATAGCAAATTTCTGGAACAGAACGGTTTAAAAAAACGTTTTAAACCGATGATTGCTGTGAGACTTTTAGAAAAATTGCAGGTTTATAAAAATTCAGTGCTTTAGAGTAAAATACACTAAAAAGAGCTTGGTAACTGGTATCTGTTGAAAAATAAGCACATAAAAGTAACACTGCCAGAGAGCATTTACTTAAATATTCATGAATTGGGGTAAAACCTACAGAGAGGTACCCACATTTGAATAAGTTGACTTATAACAGTACTTTTGTGTAAACCCAAACAGCTAAAATAGTGTGAAAACTCAATGACAACTTGAATACAAATATTTACCTGTAAAATATCTGAAGCTTGCAACTGTTTTAAACAGATAAAGTGCTACACAGTGAAAAACATGACAGGTGTGTTAGAAAAAGATTTTGATGCTTATGGGATAAGGGACTGCTTGGAGAATGCGTTAGCGCTTCTGACAGATTCCTTACATCCACAGATCAAGCAGGCGGAGAGCATGAACCCAAAAGAGTTATTGGACAATCTGAAGGAGGTCGCAGAAAGTGTGACCTCTACAGAAATTACAAAGTCAAGTTATGAAAAGCTGGCTAAAATCGCAATTTTGCTGAAAGAATCATTCTATACGGTTGTTGAGAAAGCTGATTACCTTGCAATAAGGTTAAACAGTGAAAAAGAGGTGGTTCGGAAAATTGAAGAACACTTCCTTCAATTTAAAAGTGAACACGAAGTCCTCATAAGAAAACATTATGAACAGATGTTTCAATCACAGCAAAATGCAAATGCAGAAATTGATTCGCTGAATAGCAAAATAGATGTGCTTAACAAAAAGCTGGAAGAACTCAGAATGGATAAACACATATTATAACAGCTACATATGCGTTTAGAAAGTGATTATCATACATCACAGGAACGCTTAAAAGCATGTGAGGAAAAACTGAGAGCAGCAACAAATAAAAGTTCTGACGTGGAGCGAGTTTGTCTGGAACTCAGAGAAGACCGTGGACAGAGTCCAGGTCACCCACAAACACCTCAGAAAGATGTTGTTGCACATCCTGCTCTTAATCCACCTTTATCTCGGGCGGTAGGAACAGACCTGAACAGGTCTCCTCCACAAAACATGCAACAGAGTGCATGGAAACTTCGTCTTTCATTGGATGTTCTGCTAAAACTCTCAAAATATGTACAACGCTTTGTTCCTGGACAGATGGGCTCATCTGGAACAAAAGCGTACCTGAAAGATTTCAAATTCAGATTGAAGGATTATCCTAATGCTACGGTTGAAGATAAGATCAATCTGATAATACACACTTCGGACAGAGAGGTGTTCGCCTTCATCGTGCGTCTACCAGGTGCAACGAGAAGGGATTACAACCTTCTGTGTGAAGCTTTGATCAAAGAGTACGACTCCTGCATGGGACCTGCTGGTTTCCCAGCCGCTGACAAGGTCAAGCAGGGCAAGAATGAACATCCAAAGGTCTATTACAAAAGAATCTTCCAAGCTTATTTTGGTTACAGAAATGAAACCGGAATGGAGGAAGAAGAAAATTTTAAATTTGTTTTCAGCAAAAATCTCCATACTGACATACGCATGTCAGTACAAATTATGGCAAATTTCAGAGAAAAATCCATAAATGAGATTAAACAGTGTGCAGTGAATGTGTTTGAGGTACGTTCTCATGCTAAGACGCCCATAGAGGTGTTTCCTCGTATAAAGGTTAAACCCCACTCCCTAGAAATGGAAGGAAGGCGTGCGACGCCACCTCCTCCTAAAACAGGCGAGAAAAGGCAGTATTTTCAAACTAACAAACCACGTGATGAAGGTGCACGCTGGGACAAAAATGCTCCTCTTTCAGAGGATGAACGTGATTATCGTATATGGGGCATGCGTAGGACGCAAGGATATGGGATCCAAGAGGACCCATATTATCAGGGGAAATCCGAAGAGGAACCCCCAAAAGACGTACCTAACCCTCCCCCACCTCGGACGAAACGTCCCGAGGCGATAAAATCACAAAGGTCCCAGGAACAAGGCCCTAAACCTCTGAGCTCGGAAGAGACAGAGGAAATGCAAAGGTTTTTAGAAACTTTGATACACGCTGAAATGGGAACCCAACCAGGAGCACAATGTAGTGATGTGATCGCTACTAACTCTGAATGCGCAAATGACAACATTACAGATGTCGGTGAAACACACCAAGACATTGCTGTTGCTGCCTCCAACAACCCCTCATCGGATGAAGGGGGGATAAACACACACACAACCGATGACGAGTCATCGCAAACTGAAAACTTAGAACCTGATTTTCATGATTTTGAACTAGGCATTCCAGTTCTGGGAGGACTCCCAGATAACCTGGTACCGAGTCAAGAAGCTGGGCCAGGATGTTTCACGAAACCATCACAGGCCATCGCTCTTTTCTCAACCAATGACGTCGACCACGGACCACAAACCTATGGTGCCTTGCCCATAGACAGGTCCGACGACTCAAAAAAGGATTCGTTGGAGCTCCCCAAGGAGCAAGAACCCTCATCAGTCTCATCACAGATTGAACAGGTGGTCGCCCAAGCCGACACTCTGACATCTGATGAAGAAAGAGACAAACTAAGCCAAGTTCGTTTAAAATATGAAAAGTCAATTTCAACTAAACCAGACATCGTCCAACTTCAGAAGTTGGATGGTCCTGCAATTAACTCGATGATACTGTATCTGACTGACCCAGACAAATACACTCCATCGAAAGTCAAACTGGATTCCAATCCAGACCTAAAAGTCCTCTTTCAGCTGCGCAAACAGTTAAAACTACTCAAGGACAGCCTAACTTTAGCTCATGGAGCGACGTCCTCACCCGTGTTCGCAGTCTCCCATGACCGAAGGGGGGTGACGCCAGTTAGGATAATGCTACCAGACGCGATAACATGATCAAATCTGACATTCAGAGTGAGTGGCGCACCGAAACGTTGTTTCCTAGTTGCTTAATCACTGCTTTTGTCGATGTTGAAACGTTGTTTTACTGGTTGCTTAGTCACTGTTCTTGTCGATGTTGAGACATCGTTTAATTGGTTTTGGTATTGTTTTTGAACACCCCAGGCAAGAATGAATTTTGTTGTGTAGTTAAGTTAGAGACTAAGAGGCCTTTAACCATGCCAACATGCAGTTAATTCATTAAATTGTAATCTTTGCGGAGTCAATGTATATTATTGCTACCTTAAGTACCATAATCTACATTGATCTCACAACGCTTAAGCCGAACCTACTCGAACAATTCTATTCGGGGGGATAGCTAATTCTTTTTGATAAGTCTCGCCATAGACTTCCAAAACATTTATGGGGAAACCAAACACCCAATCTCAAGTCATTCGTCTAAAAGACAACAGACAATTGTACCAAACTATATTTTACCATGTAAAGCTAACTTAAACTAAGTTAGAAATGGAAAAATAGTTTGGAACCCTTTTCTATAGGCATAAACCCCTGTAGTTACCCTTTTCAGCATGAACCACCCCTTAACTGGTAGTTGTAGCTGTTCCCAACCATAATAGCTTACACACCAGGTGCATATAGTTTAAGGCCTTATGTAAAATCCCCTTCATAAGCCCACCTTAAACCACATAATTGCATGACACATTGAACCAGAACGGCACAGGCTGGACGTCGCTGGAGACAACCTTCGCTGGAGGCGACCTGCAATCCTGACGTTGGTCTCCACTCTTCATCCAGTGGCCGCATCTTCGGTTCAATCCAAGGGTACCCCTCTGTATGCTGATTAATCAACACTTCCAATCGTTGTGGATTTACCGTTGTGGATTATATGACTTTTTCCAATGGATTACAGACTCTGTTTCCAAGGGGTCAAAGCATTGCTACAATGGAATTACCGACAACATTATGGAATTATCATCAACACAATGGAATTACCAAGAACATTGTGGAATTACCTTGACTTTGTTTTCCTTGCTGGATTACTTCTGACTTTGGTCTTCCTTGCTGGATTACATCAAGCTCAAGGACATTTGAAGGCGTAAGTTCACGGTTGGAATTCATCCCCATGGACAGGCGATGATTTCCAAAGGGGGGACTGTAGTGGACTAGGCCTATGTCAAAACTGACCAGATGGACAGAGACT
>NW_023621022.1:0-5945 GCF_014905685.2 Nematolebias whitei
TTTACACAGTCAGAAAAATGAAGAACCCGTGAAATGTATGAATATATCCTGCATATGTCATACTACATATTGGTGGCCCGTCCGTACGTTAGTACCACTATTGGTGGCCCGTCTACGTGTTCATAAATGACTGTGTATTCGTGTAAAGATTGATTTTACATGTTGGCATGAAAAATAACAGTTTGTCAGCTGTGCTGAAACGCCTCTGAAGCTGCGCCGCTTGGAGCTTGGCTCTGCATGTTTACGCTGTGTTACGCTGGCGATGTTATGAAAGCTGAAATAGTGTCATTGAGTCTTTATGAAAGCTGAAATTGTACGCCTGTTATGGTAACTAAATGCTGGGTTTGTGTGGAAACGCTTTATTCTGTTTAAAGGCGGTCCAGACGTGGTTCTGGTACCGGCTCGGTTCTGAAAAGGTTCGGACGAGTTGTTTAAATAGCTAGAAAGACGTTTTGAGACCGGAGTAGCAGACTCCGTGCAACTCAGAATTGATTCGTTACAATTTTTAACAGAAAAAAGTGCATTTTGACAGTTTAAAAGACTAAAAGTTGACGAACTATTTCAGGCTAAATCTAACATGCTAGTTGGAAAAACGCTTCGTGATTGGTTGGATTTGCTGCTGTGGAGCGCTCTGATTTGCTGAGAAAGTGAATGACGTGCCTACGTCACTTCCTCTCACCCCTGTGCTGCTTTGTCATTGGTGATTTCAGTCACGTGACCCGGAAATTAAAACTCGTTTTCATAGGGAATAAAATCTGCTTTTTAAAGTTAAAAAACGCTTTAAAAGCTGTATTCTGATCAACTGTTAAGTTCTTCAAAGTCCAATTGCTAAAATTTCGCCGCGTTTGAGTTTAAAATCCGTCATTAAATGATGTTTTTGAACAACGCTAGCGATGCTAATTTTGAGCTATCAGCTAACGACCGGATGAGTGACGTGTCACGTCACTTCCTCCATGTCGGAAATGAGCTTTGCCGTGCTTAAAATCACTAAATAAAGCTGCCATATGTCCCAAAAAACTCATGTTTCATGCTAAAAAGTCGTGCTTGTTGAAAGAACGCCACGTTTACGCTTAAATTCGTTCAGAAATGTTGATTTTAACCGAGTTTAGCCGAAGCTAACTTTAAGCTAAGCGGCTAAAAACAGGATGTCAACCGAACGTCACAGGAAGTCGTCATAGACTCCTGCTGGTAGAAAGCTAAACACTGCCACCTCCTGGAGAAACTTGAATTCACGGTTTCACTTCAGTTTTAGGTATTTTAGTGAAATTAAACGTTTTTTTTTTCTCTCTGTAAGACGAACTTTGAGTTAACAAACTTCCTCTAGCTGAATAATCACTGTTATCGTGCACTTAAAAAGTAAGAGGTATTTATGCAAAAAAAGGCATTTACCAGGACATTTTCATTCACTGAATTCCTCAAACAAGGAGGGACAAAATGAAAAATTAGAAACTTTTTAAAAGATACGGTTCAAATATTCACAGAGTTGATCAGTTACTCATTTGCTTGAAAGATAATACACGTTTAATTGCAAAATCACTAGATAAGAGTAAACTTATCAGGAAAAAGAAACTTTTCTGTTTAAGTTGCCACCTAAAAATACATCTTCCTATTTAATTTTAAATAGAAGTCACTGACAGGAGGACAGGAGTAATAACAGTTTTTCTGAAGAAAGACTGAGTAATCCTGACACATCATCAACTTTTCTTTTTCTTTTCACCACTTGGTTCTATGAGTAACTGTTAAAATAGCAAATTTCTGGAACAGAACGGTTTAAAAAGTGTCTTTAAACTGATTTGCTTTGAGACTTTTTAGAAAAATTGCAGGTTTATTAAAAATTCAGTGCTTTAGAGTAAAATACACTAAAAGAGCTTGGTAATCTAGTATCTGTTAAGAAATAAGCACATAAAAAGTAACACTGCCAGAAGCATTTACTTAAATATTCATGAATTGGGGTAAAACCTACAGAAAGGTACCCACATTTGAATAAGGTGACTTATAACAGTACTTTAGTGTAAACCCAAGGCAAAAATAGTGTGACACTCATTGACATTTGAATACAATTATTTACCTGTAAAAATATCTGAAGCTTGCAACTGTTTTAAACAGATAAAGTGCTACACAGTGAATGAACATGACAGGTGTGTTAGAAAAAGACTTTGATCCTTATGGGATAAGGGACTGTTTAGAGAATGCGTTAGCGCTTCTGACAGATTCCTTACATCCATATGATAAACAGGCAGAGAGCATGAACCCAAAAGAGTTAGTGGACAATCTGATGGAGGTTGCAAGATGTGTGACCTCTACAGAAATTACAAAGTCAAGTTGTGATCAGCTGGCTAAAATTGCAATTTTGCTGAAAGAATCATTCTATGCGGTTGTTGAGAAAGCTGATTACCTTGCAATAAGGTTAGACAGTGAAAAAGAGGTGGTTCAGAAAATTGAAGAACACTTCCTTCAATTTAAAAGTGAACACGAAGTCCTCACAAAAAAACATTATGAACAGATGTTTCAATTACAGCAATATGCGCGTGCAGAAGTTGATTCAATGAACAGCAAAATACAATTACTTGAGGCGTCACTATCTGAAGCCAGGGATGCTACAGATGTGCTTAAGAAAGATCTGCACAGACTCGAAATGCATAAACAGATATTACTGGAAAAAGTTGTGCGTTCACGACATGAATGTCGGACATCGCAGGAACGCCTGAAGGCTTGTGAGGAGGAACTGGCCGCAGCAACAAACAAGATTTCTGACGTGGGGCGAGTTTGTCTGGAACTCAGAGAAGACCGTGGACAGAGTTCAGGTCACCCACAAACACCTCAGAAAGACGTTGTTGCACATCCTGCTCTTAATCCACCCTCATCTCGGGCGGTAGGAACAGACCTGAACAGGCCTCCTCCACAAAACATGCAACAGAGTGCATGGCAACCCCCATCTTGGGTGGTAGGGGCAGTCCTTGACCAATCTGCACCAACCACACAAGTGAGACCGTTGATACTGTCTCCTTCAATGGATGATTTGCAGAAAATCTCAAAATATGTACAACGCTTTGTACCTGGACCGATGGGCTCATCTGGAACAAAAGCGTATCTCAGAGATCTAGAGTTCAGATTGAGATCTTATCCTAATGCTACAGTTGAGGATAAGATCAGTCTGATACGGCTCACTTCGGACAGAGAGGTGTTCACCTTCATCGAGCGTCTACCAGATGCAACGAGAAGGGATTACAACCTTCTGTGTGAAGCTTTGATCAGAGAGTACGACCCCTGCACGGGACCTGCTGGTTTCCCAGCCGCTGACAAGGTCACGCAGGGCAAGAATGAACATCCAAAGATCTATTACAAAAGAATCTTCCAAGCTTATTTTGGTTACAGAACTGAAACCGGAATGGAGGAAGAAGAAAATTTTAAATTTGTTTTCATCAAAAATCTCCACACTGACATACGCATGTCAGTACAAATTATGGCAAATTTCAGAGAAAAATCCATAAATGAGATTAAACAGTGTGCTGTGAATGTGTTCGAGGCACGTTCTCATGCTAAGACGCCCATAGAAGTGTTTCCTAGTGTAAAGGTTAAACCCCTCCCTCTTGAACTAGAAGGATGACGCGCCTCGCCGCCTCTTCCTAAGAAAGTTGAGAGAAAACAGTCTGTTCAAACTAACAAACCGCGTCCTGAAGGTGCATGCTGGGACAAAAAAGCTCCTCTCTCAGAGGATGAACGTGATTATCGTATATGGGACATGCGTAGGACGCAAGAATATGGGATCCAAGAGGACCCATATTATCAGGGGAAATCCGAAGAGGAACCCCCAAAAGACGTACCTAGCCGCCTCCCACCTCGGACGAAACGTCCCGAGGCGAAAAAATCACAAAAGTTCCAGGAACAAGGCCTTAAACCTCTGAGCTCGGAAGAGACAGAGGAAATACAAAGGTTTTTAGATACTTTGATACACGCTGAAATGGGAACCCGACCAGGAGCACTATGTAGTGATGCGATCGCTACTAAATCTGAAGGCGCGAATGACGACATTACAGATGTCGGTGAAACACACCAAGACATTGCTGTTTTTGCCTCCAACAACCCCTCATCGGACGAAGGGGGGATAAACTCACACACAAACGATGATGAGTCATCGCAAACTGAAAACTTAGAACCTGATTTTCATGATTTTGAACTAGGCATTCCAGTTCTGGGAGGACTCCCAGATAATCTGGTACCGAGTCAAGACACTGGGCCAGTATGTTTCACGAAACCATCACAGGCCACAGCTCTTTTCTCAAACAATGACGTCGACCAAGGACCTCAAATCTATGGTGTCTTACCCATGGACAGGTCCGACGACTCAGAAAAGGATTCGTTGGAGCTCCCCAAGGAGCAAGAACCCTCATCAGTCTCATCACAGATTGAACAGGTGGTCGCCCAAGCCGACACTGACATCTGATGAAGAAAGAGACAAACTTCGCCAAGTTCTTTTAAAATATGAAAAGTCATTTTCAACTGACCCAGACATCCTCCAACTTGAGAAGTTGGATGATCCTGCAATTAACTCGATGATACTGTATCTGACTGACCCAGACAAATACACCCCATCGAAAGGTAAACTGGATTCCGATCCAGACCTAAAAGTCCTCTTTCAGCTGCGCAAACAGTTAAAACTACTCAAGGACAGCCTAACTTTAGCTCATGGAGCGACGTCCTCACCCGTGTTCGCGGTCTCCCATGACCGAAGGGGGGTGACGCCAGTTAGGATAATGCTACCAGACGCGATAACATGATCAAATCTGACATTCAGAGTGAGTGGCGCACCGAAACGTCGTTTTCTAGTTGCTTAATCACTGCTTTTGTCGATGTTGAAACGTTGTTTTACTGGTTGCTTAGTCACTGTTTTTGTCGATGTTGAGACATCGTTTAATTGGTTTTTGGTATTGTTTTTGAACACCCCAGGCAAGAATGAATTTTGTTGTGTAGTTAAGTTAGAGACTAAGAGGCCTTTAACCATGCCAACATGCAGTTCATTCGTTAAATTGCAATCTTTGCGGAGTCAATGTATATTATTGCTACCTTAAGTACCATAATCTACATTGATCTCACAACGCTTAAGCCGAACCTACTCGAACAATTCTATTCGGGGGGATAGCTAATTCTTTTTGATAAGTCTCGCCATAGACTTCCAAAAACATTTATGGGGAAACCAAACACCCAATCTCAAGTCGTTCGTCTAAAAGACAACAGACAATTGCACCAAACTATATTTTACCATGTAAAGCTAACTTAAACCAAGTTAGAAATGGAAAAATAGTTTGGAACCCTTTTCTATAGGTTTAAACCCCTGTAGTTACCTTTTTCAGCATGTTCCACCCCTTAACTGGTAGTTGTAGCTGTTCCCAACCATAATAGCTTACATACCAGGTGCATATAGTTTAAGGCCTTATGTAAAATCCCCTTCATAAGCCCACCTTAAACCACATAATTGCATGACACATTGAACCAGAACGGCACAGGCTGGACGTCGCTGGAGACAACCTTCGCTGGAGGCGACCTGCAATCCTGACGTTGGTCTCCACTCTTCATCCAGTGGCCGCATCTTCAGTTCAATCCAAGGGTACCCCTCTGTATGCTAATCAATCAACACTTCCAATCGTTGTGGATTTACCGTTGTGGATTATATGACTTTTTCCAGTGGATTACAGACTCTGTTTCCAAGGGGTTAAAGCATTGCTACAATGGAATTACCAAGAACACAATGGAATTACCTTGACTTTTGTTTTCCTTGCTGGATTACTTTTGACTTTGGTCTTCCTTGCTGGATTACATCAAGCTCAAGGACATTTGAAGGCGTAAGTTCACGGTTGGAATTCATCCCCATGGACAGGTGATGATTTCCAAAGGGGGGACTGTAGTGGACTAGGCCTATGTCAAAACTGACCAGATGGACAGAAACT
>NW_023621023.1:0-5944 GCF_014905685.2 Nematolebias whitei
CCCCTGTATTGATTCTGAGTAATGCTCGGTGTCCTCTCGGACCGACACATGCATAATTCTCCTTCGTTAGGTTTTGAACCAGGACACGTCGGCTGTCCTTGAGTGAAGAAGGTCGACGGGAAGTATCTGGACCGGTGTGAAGCGGTTCTGGGTCCTCGCTGACCCATTTACCAAGAACTGAAAGCTGCTCCAGGAAATAGTCAGACCCCCGTCACGAGTTGCAGCCTGGAGGAAATTTGTTCTGAACCAACACTCAGAGGCTCAGGATGACGAGGAGCAGCAGAACTTTACGACTTTCTGTGAACTTTTAGAAAAATCTAAATAAATCAAACCCTGGAGGCGTCGTCAGCTCAGCTGTCAGCCTGGGCTCGGTCTGAGGGGCTTTATTTACATGTTTACAGGTAAACAAACAGGCTTAAATTAATTAACTTCAGGGCAAAGAGCTGATGTACAGATTGTAGAAATGATGCTCAGACACTTAAAATAACAAAAACTACAGAAATTTAATTTCTTGTGAAAAGCAGCTGAAATTGGCTAAAAACACGCTGAAATGTAAGAACAAGCCAAAGTTAGCAGAAAGAACACACAGTTGCTGAATTAGATTTAAATAAGCAGAAATTGGTGCACAAATTAGGAAATTAGCAAAAAATATCTGAAAAGAGAGAAAGAAGTTTAATTTACCAGATAGAAGTGGAAGGAGCTGAAATGAGCTCAGAAAAAGCTAAAATTAGCATAAAAACAGCTAAATTGTAACTGAAATGGTAGAAAACACTGAACTTTGCAGAAGGAAGCTAAAAGAAGCTGAACCAGAACAAAAAGTCAAAGGAGCAGTGAAAGGTTGTAAACGGATCTAAAGATTTGAAGGATTTAAAATGAGCTCAGTTTATTTTCTACGAGAACAAAAAAATGTCAGAAAAGGCTAAATGTTTCAAAAAGCTAAAGTTGCACCAAAACCAAAAGTCATCGCAGGATTGTCCTGAAAGAGCTGAAGGTTTTGATTCATGGTTTGTTGAAATAGTTTGAAGACTGCGGGACGAGAACCTGGTCTGAGTGGAGGTTTTCGGACCTCGGACACCATCCACAGGTGAAGCTGCATGCGCCCACTACAAAAGTTTGTCTGACAGTTACGATAAGTGTTTTTGTGCTGCTCTCTTTTTCAGCAAACCAACAACATCCTGGGTCCAAAGGAACATTCCTGTATTCAACTGTGATCGTGCAGACGCTGCATGCAGTGTTGCCAGATAAACATAAATTTCTTCTTTTACCCTTTTCTGTGCACATGCTCACACAACGTACGCCTCCGCTCGCCACAAATCGACAGTTTGGGTCAAAGTTCTTTTAAAGCGACAGTGCAGTAGTTTATCACTTCTTATCTGGCAACCCCGCCTGGCATGGAGACCGTAAGCGAACACGGCGGTAATAAACCAACAGCTGGCTGCAGCGTGGCGTCACCGCTTTAATCCGGGCTCTGCTGAACGTGGCGTCGCCTCACAGAACCACGAGCTTTAAACGTGCACGTTTGAAGGAAAAAGATGCAAACTGCAGAAGTTTGTTCTCCGAGCCGTGTTCCTCTAAATCCTGATTCTGCCTCGGCTGCCTGATGAAAGGCGCCTCTGCTGGTTCTGCCGGGTCGTACGGTCCGTTTGATGTCGGTGCACCCCGGGCAGATTGTTCGAGAAACCTAAACTGCGGAGCCAATTGACCATTTTGAAGTCTGGAAGCTGGAATGGATGAAAAAACAAAAATGCAAATGTGGAGCGTAAAAGGAGCCGCTGCTCGGTGCCGACTGCTTGACGAGCTTTCCAAACGGGCCTCGTTCTCTGTGTGGTTCTGCCAAACGGACTAAATAATGCTCCTGTGGGTTTGTAAACGCAGAGTGTAACGGGCCTGTTCGGGGTTCTGTTTCTAATAAAGCTCCTCGGAGTGTTTTATTTATGAAAATGTTAACACGCTGGTGTTTGTCCTCGTGTTTTATCATCGTATTAAACTCGTTTATTTAACCTCAGAAAGAAAAAACCTGCTCCGCACCTCCAGCTGGGCGAGGCAGATGGTCCGTCCTCTTGGTTCTGGTTCTGCTGGACATCTAACACCAACCCACATGCTCAGGAAGGAAAACTGCATCAAAGGGAATAATCGATCCTCCGGTCTCCTCAGGGCTAATATTTAAAATAAAAGTTTACGAAGTTCAACTGATTTGGTTTATTTGGAGCGGACAGAATTAGAGTCCTTGGTTCTGGTCCGGAAAACCGTCTGAGTTGGACTGAAGGTCAAAAATGGCCTCTGGGTGAAATCGAAGACCAAAACCACAGCTGATCAAAAACAACATGAAGACATGTCTCACAACCGCTAAGACTTCTGGGAAAATATGCTGTGAACTGACGGGACAAAAGATGGACGCTCAACTGAAATAGTTCCTCGGACGGGAAATGAGACACAAATCTGAGTATCGTCTGCATATCCATGAGATGAAGTTCTCTTCGGCTGATTTGGATAAAAACGTTGAATAAAAATCTGTTTTTAGCTGCCGTGACATCCAGGGCCGATTCTAGAATCTGCCCTGTAGGGGCACTCAGCCCCCATGCTGACAACCTGACAATGACTCTTGGCTTTAACAACGCGGTGGCACTGGCATCATAAGCGTTTGTAATGTGTGTGTGTGGGGTGGGGGGGGGGGGGGGGGCTGGGGGTCCTCCCCCAGAATTTTTTTAATGAAGTAGATGCCATTTCCTGCATTCTGGTGTATTTTAATGGTTGTTGGACATCTAATTTTACCCACATAAGCAAACACGATTCAGTAACTATTGTAAGAGAGCAACAAGAAGTAGCCTGACCAACAGCTCTCCCTGTGTGAATAGAATACGCTCCGTTTCACGCATCCTAACCCCCCCCCCCCCCCCCGGTCAACAACTGTATTGCAGCGCACAAAATAGACACGCTAGCTATGATGCTACAGACATAGCGCTCCATTTCCGTCACCCCTCCCCCCCAGCTCCTGCAGGTAAGGAGTGTTTCACCTTGGGACAAACTAAGGTCGCCCATTGGTCAGTTGCTGACAAGCCTACTGGACTGGTTGACAGGTGGCGTTGAGGATTCGACTCGTGCCAAAAAGAAAAAAAAAACAATAATAAATTATAGATTTTACTGGCCTGTGTAAGTGTAATAATTTATTCAAAATTTATTCAATATTTTGGTGAATCTAAGGTTTGAAAACTAAGTTTCTTAATGATGGTTTCTTAGTTGTTCAGGGGTGCTGAAAAGGCTAAAATCGCTACTGGTGACATCATCAAACTGAAGGTGTTTGGTGGATTTAGCTGCAATTGATCAAAAGAAAAATATTGAACTTCAGAAATTATAATACATTTTTAAAAAACTCTGTATAAATCTTGGTTTCAGTGCTCAGTAATTGTGACGTATCTTCATAAAAAGCGGAGTATCATCAGCGTAACGATGAATAAAACGCCTGCATGGAGAATTCTTACCAAGCAGTTGAAATTGTTCATTGTGTTCTCTTTATTTTGATTAAAGTCAATAAAACTCAGTTTTTAACTGGTTTGACATCGTCCGGTAGCCGAGTCTCACCGTCAGCGACGAGTTGGACACGACATTGACTTGGTTCGGTCTGCTCAGCTTTAATGAGAACGCCTTTATTCTGAAAGGGCCTGGCACAGGAAAGCGTCTTCATTTAAAACACTCAGGTCCTGCAGCAGTCTGGCCCGACCCGGTTGTAAACCCACAGGAAGTCCTCCAGTCTACATCGGACCAGGTTGAATCAGAACCTGAGACCTTTGGTTCATTTTGATGCTCTGTGAGGGTGAAAAGGTTTAAACCGTTCGGATATTTAGTGGAAATCCTTCTTGACCATGAAGACGAGGGATGTCCCACGTGTGTTTCATGAAGGAGGACGGGGTCAGATTTTCATGAGCACATGTCAAAAAGCAAAGTTACAAAAAATACCACCAGATTTTTTTCCTCACTATCTGTAAATTTTATTAATATTATTCTTTGCTCTGTCAGATTAGCTGTGACGGCCATCTTGGATTGTATGTGACAGTTAAGAGGAGGATTTGGACTTCCAGCTCTGAGGTGACTGATGGAGGCGAAGGACTGCAGGTCCAACCTTTAGCTGCAGATGAAAAGATCCTTTAAAGGTTATCGGATGAATTCATCAGCCGGGCCGAACCAGAACCGTTCGCTCCTCCAAACGGCCCAGATCCATTAGTCCCTCTCAGGAAGAGCGGCACGAAGCAAAGGTCAAGAGGAATTTATGCTAATGTTGAATTCTTGTCCCGCTCTCAACACGCCCACAATAAAAGCACAATTTAATTAATTTATTTTAAATCTCTGCCTGTCGGCCTCCAAGGACGAGCCGAACGTGCATCAAAACGGTCGGCTCGTTCAGCTGTTCTGTGGGCGAAGACCGGCTCTAAATATAAAAACAAAATCTCCAAAAGTGTAAAGTAAAAGTATAAATTGTGTTTAGAGCTGCGTCCTGATGGTGAGGACACCCTCGGGTGAGGACACCCTCGGGTGAGGCTGTCCTGCTTCAGGGGGACCATGTTTTAATTAAAATAAATATTTTTTTATTCCTAATTGTTTTAAAATGTGTTTTCCTGTTTGTGACGTTCAAATAATCCTAAATATGTAAAAAGTAAAAATACTCATCAAACAAAGGCTTCAGATTCCAGTGGGGGGGCTGTTATTTCAGAGGCCATTGCCCCCCCTGGCTCCCCTCCTAGTGGCGCCCCTGCCTGTTTGGTGTCTGTCTCCAGCAGCACCGGGGGACACCTGGACCTGGACAGGTCTTAGTGGGAGACAAACGGGACAGTGAACCTGACGTGGTTCTGGTTTGTGGGCGAGCATGTAAACTGCTCACACAGAGACCGAACCTGCGACCTTGTCGCTGTGAGGCCACGCCTCCGGCCGCTGCGCCACACTGCCACGGAGCCTTTGATGTGCGGGCAGAGACCGGAAGTGAGGCTCGGACTGTGGACCGGACTGGGAGGTTTCAGCACCGCGGACAGCGCTTTGCGGGGTTCGGTCCGGCTCAGCCCGCCCTGTCAGAACCTGCAGGACCACTGGACTCTGGTACCGAGCTGAGACTCTCCTCCCTTTTCTCCCGGAGGGGGGGCGGTTCTCCTCCACACCTCCCAGATCTTCAGTCAGAGCTGACGGAACCAGAACCGGACCGGACTCCGCAGCCCCTCTTTAACATTCCGCCTCCGTCCCTGCGCGTGAATCCGGTTCTTCTGGGAGGATTCTGGTTCTGGATCCATTAAGTTCGACCCCAGGACTTTAGGATGACCGCCACCAAGGAGCCGCCGAACCAGAGACCGAACCAGCCGCAGCAGGACGAGGTTTGGGCTTTTTTCTGCTTCAGCGGGTCGGACCGGTTCGGTTGCCTGGCTCGGTTCGGTTGACCGGGCTTAACCGTCGGCAGCAGGTTCTGCTCGGATGGTTCTTGTTGGAGGCTCGTTGTCAGCTGTCATGGGTTCGGGTGGGGGAGGGGGGTTCTTGTAATTCAGCAGCGGAACCGACCAGGAGCGTCGGTTCCGCAGTCCGGTCCACCTCTGCGCAGGTGGATCCGACCCGGTGCTCCGGTTCTGTCTGCATCAGGACCAGTCAGCTCAGACCCCCCACGGCACGGATAGGTTTTAAACCCGGTTCTGTGGACCCACGGCTCAGATCAGAACCACGCTTCAGAGTTTGAACGGGTCACAGAAAGTTGGACTCTACAGAACCGAGCTCTGGTTCTCAAACGGTCTGAGGGAGAATTTTAAACTAAATGTTAACATTTAATATTTTTCTAAAATATTTGTCTCTTCTCTGGTCTTTGGTCCTGCTTGTCTCTGTCCTGCTTGTCTCTGTCCTGCTTGTCTCTGTCCTGTTTGTCTCTGTCCTGCTTGTCTCTGTCCTGCTTGTCTCTGTCCTGTTTGTCTCTGTCCTG
>NW_023621024.1:0-405 GCF_014905685.2 Nematolebias whitei
TTAATCTCACTGATGGATTTTTCTCTGAAATTTGCCATCATTTGTACTGATTTTTTAAAATCAGAGTGGAGATTTTTGCTGAAAACAAACTTAAAACCATCATCTTCTTCCATTCCGGTCTCATTTCTGTTACCAAAATAAGCTTGGAAGATTCTTTTGTAATAAACTTTTGGATGTTCAGTTTTACCCTGCGTGACCTTGTCTGCAGCTGGAAAACCAGCAGGTCCCGTGCAGGGGTCGTACTCTCTGATCAAAGCTTCACACAGAAGGTTGTAATCCCTCTTCGTTGCATCAGGTAGACGCTCGATGAAGGTGAACACCTCTCTGTCCGAAGTGAGCCGTATCAGACTGATCTTATCCTCTACCGTAGCATTAGGATAAGATCTCAATCTGAACTCCAGATCT
>NW_023621024.1:505-5939 GCF_014905685.2 Nematolebias whitei
GCCGCATCAGACTTATCTTATCGTCTACCGTAGCATTAGGATAAGATCTCAATCTGAACTCCAGATCTTTGAGATACGCTTTTGTTCCTGCTGACCCCATAGGCCCGGGAACAAAGCGTTGTACATATTTTGAGATTTTCAGCAAGTCATCCATTGAAGGAGACTGTATCAACGGTCTAACTTGTGTGACTGGTGGTGCAGACTGGTCAAGGCCTGCCCCTACCGCCCATGGCGGGGGTGGGGGTGGCTGATAAGGGTTGGGAGGAGGAGGTGCATATTGGTGCAGGTCTGTCCCCACCCTCCGAGATGGGGGTGGAGGTGACTGCCTGGTGTCAGGAGGAAGAGGTGCATACCGGTGCAGGTCTAACCCCACCGCCCGAGATGGGGGTGGAGGTGACTGCCTGGTGTCAGGAGGAAGAGGTGCATACCGGTGCAGGTCGAACCCCACCGCCCGAGACGGGGGTGTTTGAACGGGGTTAAGGGGAGGAGGTGCAACAGCATCTGTCTGGGGCGGTTGTAGCTGACCCTGTTCGTGTCTGATTCTCAGACCAGCTTGCTCCATTTCAGAAATCAGGTTTGTAGCTATAGCTAATTTCTCCTCACAAGCTGTCAGACGCTCATGTGTTGACTGATTTTTACTTTGTAAATTCAGCCAACTTCGGAGTATTATCTCCTTGTCTGCCTTGCAATCGTCCAGCTCCCTTAATGCGGCCTGCGCCTGTGCTTGTAACATATTGTTATCTGCACACACGTCTTGGTACGCTCGTTCCTTCTCCCTGGCTTCAGATAGTGACGCCTCAAGTGCTTGTATTTTGCTGTTCAGTGAACCAACTTCTGCACGTGCATTTTGCTCTAACTGAAACATCTGTTCATAATGTTTCGTCATGAGGACCTCGTGTTCGCTTCTAAATTGAAGGTGGTGTTCTTCAATTTTCTGAACAAACACTATTTCACTGTCTAACCTTAGTTTGAGGTTATCAGCTTTCTCAACAGCCGCATAGAATGATTCTTTCAGCAAAATTGCAATTTTAGCCAGCGTTTCATAACTTGACTTTGTAATTTCTGTAGAGGTCACACTTTCTGTTACCTCCTTCAGATTGTCCACTAACTCTCTTGGGTTCATGCGCTCTGTCTGAGTCATATATGGATGTAAGGACGCTGCCAGGAGCGCTAATGCGTTCTCCAAGCAGTCAGCCATTGTTTTTAGGTCAAAGTCTTTTTCTATCACACCTGTCATGTTTTCACTGGTAAATATTTGTATTCAAGTCAATGAGTTTTCACACTTATTTTAGCTTTGGGTTTACACAGAAGTACTGTTATAAGTCACTTATTCAAATGTGGGTACCTTTCTCAGGTTTTACCCCAATTCATGAATATTTAAGTAAATGCTCTTCTGGCAGTGTTACTTTTTGTGCTTATTTTTCAACAGATATCAGTTACCAAGCTGTTTTTTAGTGTATTTTACTCTAAAGCACTGAATTTTTTATAAACCTGCAATTTTTCTAAAAGTCTC
This sequence comes from Nematolebias whitei, assembly GCF_014905685.2. Lineage (NCBI taxonomy): Eukaryota > Metazoa > Chordata > Actinopteri > Cyprinodontiformes > Rivulidae > Nematolebias > Nematolebias whitei. The sequence continues at coordinate 2,019 of NW_023621024.1, forward strand.
AAAGCAAATCAGTTTAAAGCGTTTTTTAAACTGTTCTGTTCCAGAAATTTGCTATTTTAACAGTTACTCATAGAACTAAGTTGTGAAAAGAAAAAGAAAAGTTGATGATGTATCAGGATTAATCAGTCCTTCCTCAGAAAAACTGTATTTACTCCTGTCCTCCTGTAAAGCTTCTATTTAAAATTAAATAGGAAGATGTATTTGTTTAGGTGGCAACTTAAACAGAAAAATCTCTTTTTCCTGATAAGTTTACTCTTATTTAGTGATTTTGTAATTAAACGTGTATTATCCTTCTAGCAAATGAGTAAATTTTTCCAACTTTGTGAATATCTGTAACCGTATCTTATTTAAAAGTTTCTAAATTTTTATTTTGTACCTGTTTCTCAAGGATTTATCAGTGAATAAAAATTTGTTTGGTAAATGCTCTCTGCATAAATACCTTCATAACTTTTAAAATGCAAGATAACAGAGTTTATTCAACTTTGAGGAACGGTTATTAACTCAAAAATTGCCTTACAGAAAAATAAAAACGTTTAATTTCACTCTTTACCTAAAAACGAAGTGAAACCTGTGATCTCACGTCTTCTCCACAAGATGTCAGTACAACCTCAACATTTTAACTCCGACACTGTTTGTGTTGTCCACTAGGGGAGCTATAACTTCCTGTGGCGTCCGGTCGTTAGCTTGTTAGCTAAAAATTAGCATCGGCTTGATTCGGTGAAAACCAACACTTCTGAACGGATTTTTTACACAAACGTGGCAAAATTTTTGCAATCAGACTTTATAGAATGAAACATGAGTTTTGTGGGACAATATTGCAGCTGTATTTAGTGATTTTAAGCACGGCAAGCTCATTTCCGACATGGGGGAAGTGACGTGACCCGTCATTCATCCGGTCGTTAGCTTGTTAGCTTAAAATTTAGCATCGCTAGCGTTGTTTAAAAACATCATTTTATGACGGATTTTAAACTCTAACGTGGCAAAATTTCAGCGAGTATGCTACGAAGCACTTAGCCAGCGTATCAAAATCACTTTAAAGGCACTTTTCAGCTTTAAAAAGCAGATTTTATTTCCCTATGAAAACGAATTATCATATCCGGGTCACGTGACTGAAATCACCAATGACAAAGCAGCAGGGTTGAGAGGAGATGACGTAGGCACGTCATTCAACCTTCTCAGCAAATCAGAGCTTTCCACAGCAGCAAATCACCCACCCACGAAGCGTTAGCAGCCATGTTAGATTTAGCCTGAAACTTTTTCATTACATATCGTCTCTTAAACTGTCAAAATGCATCTTTCCTGTCAAAAATGTAACGAATAAACTCTTAACTGTGTTCTGAGACGGCGCTCAGCTTTTAAAACGTGTCTCCATCCATTTAAAACAACTCGTTCGAACTTATCAGAACCGAGCGACAAACCGGGTCTGAGCAGAACCCCCTGTCTGTTTAAACAGAATACGTTTCTCACAGCTCATCAGCTCTTAGTTAACATAACAGGCGTACAATTTCAGCTCTCGCAAGACTCAATGACACAATTTCAGCTTCAAAACATTGCCAGCGTAACACAGCGTAAACATGCAGAGCTAAGTGCGCAGCTCCATCACGCTGCGTAAATACGCACAGCCAAGCTCCAAACGCGCAGCTCCATCACGCTGCGTAAACATGCACAGCTGATAAACTGTTATTTTACAACACATGCCAACATGAAAATCAATGTTTACACGGTTACAGTCCATTTATGAGCCCCGTACGGGCCACCAGTTTGTAGATGAACAGATGCTGGGATATATTCATCATTTAACACGGATTCCTCATTTTTCTGGACTGAATAAAACGTGCATTGAATTTAAGGAAATGCAAACGTGAGACGTCATTTATATTTGACCCATCAAAATGAATGCGGTCATTTATTTACAGAATCAAAATTTAACATCAAACATTTACATTAATTTGGCAAATTATGAAAATAACAACATAAGCAATCAATCAGGAAAAATCATACGGCCATGATTTTTCCGTTGCTTCACCACAGACATTTATAAAACTGTACAGTTGTGATCTTTTACCCACATGAATGTGGGTGAGCATTTTACACAGACATTTCTAAAATATCTGGAAGAATTTCTACTTGAGAGAAAAGTTTAAAGATGAAAGAAGTTAAGAGGGAGTAAAATGGTGTGTGAGGGGAAGTAAGTGTGCACCAGAACCGACACTCTCCATCAGAAACCCAGCTCGCCTCGGTACGCTTGGTAGGAAACTTGACCCATTACCTTTCTGATGATAATCAGCAGATATGGTGCTCCGTTAACGCTACCTGTCCAGCGTCTCCTTAGGATGCTGTGAATCGTCAGAAGCAGTGGCGAGTGAAAGTGTTATATTCCCATGGAACTCGGAAGAGCTTGTTGTCATGTCAGGATCATCCCGTCTCTCACAGAACTGTGCAGAAACAGCATCCGAGCGGAGACTTCAACAGAACTCCAACAGAACTCGAGCAGAACCAGCAGAAAACTTTTGAGTAGACCAGGAAGTACTGACATTTTAAAGACTCTTTCCCGGTTCACTTTTGGGAGTTGTTCATTGGTCAGAAACGACCAGATGGGGTGTGTTTTGTGACGTAAGAGGTTAGAGACAGCGAGAATTGTTATGAAACAGATCAGAAATGTTCTCACAGACAGAGAGAGTTTTGTTTTGGCGCGTTTCAGAAACAGGTGCCAAAACTTCTCTATTTACGTCTGAGAGGATTCTAAAAACATGACAGTTTTAACATAACAACTTGTTTTGCGTTTGACTCCAACCTTGGACCACTTACACTTGCTCATTCAAAAGCAGAAACCAGAAAAGGCATAATTACTCTGTTACAGCTTTGACATGAGAATAAAAATCATTACTCAGTTAATAAAATTGATTAGTTCACTGCAACATCTAAAATGGTTTGAACTAAGACATTTTGATTATCAACATTTGTAAAATAGTAATGATAATAAAAAGAGAGTGTTCTTTTCACTTGAATCTTCAAGAAAGAAAGTCTCAGGATGGGTGAACCTGTACCTCTGAGTTCAAATCAATGAAATGACAGTTCCTGTCCCACAAGGTTCTAAAGGTCAAGAGTTTTGACCTAAGACTCAGTTTTGACATAGGCCTAGTCCACTACATTGTTGTAGCTTCAAAGTTACCAAAAACACAGTAATGGATCAAATAATTTTTATATTCCTATTTAAAAAGTATATTATATGCAGTTTTGTTGACAAAGGAGAGATAAAATTGTAGACAGATGAGTAAAAAATCACAAGACGATAAAAATGAAAAACTTGTATAAATAAATAAAAACTCAAATAGGTTATTAATAAAAAATAATTAAAGAAATTCCTATAAAATGTTTTGTTCTACAGTGCAAACTGTACAAAGTAAACCAAATTAAATATGTATGTGTATTGGGGCAAAGACTGGTTCATCCCAAAGATCCAGTCCCCCGGCACAAACAGAGTAATGTTGTGTATGCTGTTCAGTGTCAGGAGAGTGATCAGTCTTACATCGGGGAAACTAAACAGCCACTGGCCAAAAGGATGGACCAGTACAGAAGATCAACATCATCAGGCCAGGACTCTGCGGTCTACACTCATCTCCAGGCCAGCGGTCACTCTTTCAGGGATGAAGATGTTCACATCCTGGACAGAGAGGAACGATGGTTTGAGAGAGGAGTAAAGTCAGAGAGTCAGAGTCAGAGTTTCTTTATTGTCATTCGCACCTCATGTGGTACATGTGGTGGAGCGAAATTATGTACACAGGGTCCCAGTTACATCCAACAATAAAATGTATAAGAAAAACAGTAATAACATCTAAGATATGAACTAAGAAATGCATCAACTAAATATACACTAAGCACTCATAACATAAAACATTGAACATCACCACAAACATGAAC
>NW_023621025.1:0-5939 GCF_014905685.2 Nematolebias whitei
GTTTCTGTCCATCTGGTCAGATTTGACATCAGATCAAGTTCACTACAGTCCCCCCTTTGGAAATCATCGCCTGTCCATGGGGATGAATTCCAACCGTGAACTTACACCTTCAAATGTCCTTGAGCTTGATGTAATCCAGCAAGGAAGACCAAAGTCAGAAGTAATCCAGCAAGGAAAACAAAGTCAAGGTAATTCCACAATGTTCATGGTAATTCCATTGTGTTGATGATAATTCCACAATGTTGTTGGTAATTCCATTGTAGCAATGCTTTAACCCCTTGGAAACAGAGTCTGTAATCCATTGGAAAAAGTCATATAATCCACAACGGTAAATCCACAACGATTGGAAGTGTTGATTAATCAGCATACAGAGGGGTACCCTTGGGTTGAACTGAAGAAGCGGCCACTGGATGAAGAGTGGAGACCAACGTCAGGATTGCAGGTCGCCTCCAGCGAAGGTTGTCTCCAGCGACGTCCAGCCTGTGCCGTTCTGGTTCAAAGTGTCATGCAATTATGTGGTTTAAGGTGGGCTTATGAAGGGGATTTTACATAAGGCCTTAAACTATATGCACCTGGTGTGTAAGCTATTATGGTTGGGAACAGCTACAACTACCAGTCAAGGGGTGGAACATGCTGAAAAGGGTAACTACAGGGGTTTATGCCTATAGAAAAGGGTTCCAAACTATTTTTCCATTTCTAACTTGGTTTAAGTTAGCTTTACATGGTACAATATAGTTTGGTGCAATTGTCTGTTGTCTTTTAGACGAACGACTTGAGATTGGGTGTTTGGTTTCCCCATAAATGTTTTGGAAGTCTATGGCGAGACTTATCAAAAAGAATTAGCTATCCCCCCGAATAGAATTGTTCGAGTAGGTTCGGCTTAAGCGTTGTGAGATCAATGTAGATTATGGTACTCAAGGTAGCAATAATATACATTGACTCCGCAAAGATTGCAATTTAGTGAATGAACTGCATGTTGGCATGGTTAAAGGCCTCTTAGTCTCTAACTTAACTACACAACAAAATTCATTCTTGCCTGGGGTGTTCAAAAACAATACCAAAACCAATTAAACGATGTCTCAACATAGACAAAAACAGTGACTAAGCAACCAGTTAAACAACGTTTCAACATTGACAAAAGCAGTGACTAAGCAACTAGAAAACGACGTTTCGGTGCGCCACTCACTCTGAATGTCAGATTTGATCATGTTATCGCGTCTGGTAGCATTATCCTAACTGGCGTCACCCCCCTTCGGTCATGGGAGACTGCGAACACGGGTGAGGACGTCGCTCCATGAGCTAAAGTTAGGTTGTCCTTGAGTAGTTTTAACTGTTTGCGCAGCTGAAAGAGGACTTTTAGGTCTGGATCGGAATCCAGTTTGACTTTCGATGGAGTGTATTTGTCTGGGTCAGTCAGATACAGTATCATCGAGTTAATTGCAGGATCATCCAACTTCTGAAGTTTGATGATTTCTGGGTCAGTTGAAAATGACTTTTCATATTTTAAGAGAACTTGGCAAAGTTTGTCTCTTTCTTCATCAGATGTCAGAGTGTCGGCTTGAGCGACCACCTGTTCAATCTGTGATGAGACTGATGAGGGTTCTTGCTCCTTCGGGAGCTCCAACGAATCCTTTTCTGAGTCGTCGGGCCTGTCTATGGGTAAGACACCATAGGTTTCAGGCCCTTGGTCGACGTCATTGGTTGAGAAAAGAGCGATGGCCTGTGATGGTTTCGTGAAACATACTGGCCCAGCTTCTTGACTCGGTACCAGGTTATCTAGGAGTCCTCCCAGAACTGGAATGCCTAGTTCAAAATCATGAAAATCAGGTTCTGAGTTTTCAGTTTGCGATGACTCATCATCGTTTGTGTGTGAGTTTATCCCCCCTTCGTCCGATGAGGGGTTGTTGGAGGCAATAACAGCAATGTCTTGGTGTGTTTCACCGACATCTGTAGTGTTGTCATTCGCGCCTTCAGATTTAGTAGCGATCGCATCACTACATAGTGCTCCTGGTCGGGTTCCCATTTCAGCGTGTATCAAAGTATCTAAAAACCTTTGTATTTCCTCTGTCTCTTCCGAGCTCAGAGGTTTAGGGCCTTGTTCCTGGAACTTTTGTGATTTTTTCGCCTCGGGACGTTTCGTCCGAGGTGGGAGGCGGCTAGGTACGTCTTTTGGGGGTTCCTCTTCGGATTTCCCCTGATAATATGGGTCCTCTTGGATCCCATATCGTTGCGTCCTGCGCATGTCCCATGTACGACAATCACGTTCATCCTCTGAAAGAGGAGCCTTTTTGTCCCAGCGTGCACCTTCATTACGTGGTTTGTTAGTTTGAAAATACTGCCTTTTCTCGCCTTTCTTAGGAGGAGGTGGATACTCGCGCCTTCCTTCCATTTCTAGGGAGTGGGGTTTAACCTTTACACCAGGAAACACCTCTATGGGCATCTTAGCATGAGAACGTACCTCAAACACATTCACTGCACACTGTTTAATCTCATTTATGGATTTTTCTCTGAAATTTGCCATCATTTGTACTGACATGCGTATGTCAGTGTGGAGATTTTTGCTGAAAACATATTTAAAATTTTCTTCTTCCTCCATTCCGGTTTCATTTCTGTAACCAAAATAAGCTTGGAAGATTCTTTTGTAATAAATCTTTGGATGTTCATTCTTTCCCTGCTTGACCTTGTCAGCGGCTGGGAAACCAGCAGGTCCCGTGCAGGGGTCGTACTCTCTGATCAAAGCTTCACACAGAAGGTTGTAATCCCTTCTCGTTGCATCAGGTAGACACACGATGAAGGTAAACACCTCTCTGTCCGAAGTGAGCCGTATCAGACTGATCTTATCCTCAACCGTAGCATTAGGATAATCCTTCAATCTGAATTCGAGATCTTTCAGGTACGCTTTTGTTCCAGTTGAACCCATCGGTCCAGGTACAAAGCGTTGTACATATTTTGAGAGTTTTAGCAGAACATCCATTGAAAGAGGAAGTTTCCATGCACTCTGTTGCATGTTTTGTGGAGGAGACCTGTTCAGGTCTGTTCCTACCACCCAAGATGGGGGTGAATAAAAAGCAGGCTGTGCAACAACGTCTTTCTGAGGTGTTTGTGGGTGACCTGAACTCTGTCCACGGTCTTCTCTGCGTTCCAGACAAACTCGCCCCACGTCAGAAATCTTGTTTGTTGCTGCGGCCAGTTCCTCCTCACAAGCCTTCAGGCGTTCCTGCGATGACCGACATTCACGTCGTGAATGCACAACTTTTTCCAGTAATATCTGTTTATGCACTTCGAGTCTGTGCAGATCTTTCTTAAGCACATCTGTAGCATCCCTGGCTTCAGATAGTGATGCCTCAAGTAATTGTATTTTGCTGGTCATTGAATCAACTTCTGCATTTGCATATTGCTGTAATTGAAACATCTGTTCATAATGTTTTCTTATGCGGGCCTCGTGTTCACTTTTAAATTGAAGGACGTATTCTTCAATTTCCTGAGCAAACACTTTTTCACTGTCTAACCTTAGTGTAAGGTTATCAGCTTTCTCAACAACTGCATAGAATGATTCTTTCAGCAAAATTGCGATTTTAGCCAGCTTTTCATAGTTTGACTTTGTAATTTCTGTAGAGGTCACACTTTCTGCAACCTCCTTCAGATTGTCCAATAACTCTTTTGGGTTCATGCTCTCTGCCTGTTTAATCTGTGAATGTACGGGTGCTGTCAGAAGCGCTAACACATTCTCCAAGCAGTCCGTCATCCCATAAGGATCAAAGTCTTTTTCTAACACACCTGTCATGTTTTTCACTGTGTAGCACTTTATCTGTTTAAAACAGCTGCAAGCTTCAGATATTTTACAGGTAAATATTTGTATTCAAGTTGTCATTGAGTTTTCACACTATTTTAGCTTTTTGGGTTTACACAGAAGTACTGTTATAAGTCAACTTATTCAAATGTGGGTACCTTTCTGTAGGTTTTACCCCAATTCATGAATATTTAAGTAAATGCTCTCGGCAGTGTTACTTGTATGTGCTTATTTTTCAACAGATACTAGTTACCAAGCTCTTTTTAGTGTATTTTACTCTAAAGCACTGAATTTTTAATAAACCTGCAATTTTCTAAAAGTCTCACAGCAATCATCAGTTTAAAACGTTTTTTAAACCGTTCTGTTCCAGAAATTTGCTATTTTAACAGTTACTCATAGAACCAAGTGGTGAAAAGAAAAAGAAAATTGATGATGTGTCAGGATTAATCAGTCTTTCTTCAGAAAAACTGTTATTCCTGTTCTCCTGTCTCATCCTCTATTTAAAATTAAATAGGGAGATGTATTTTTAGGTGGCAACTTAAACAGAAAAGTTTCTTTTTCTGATAAGTTTACTCTTATTTAGTGATTTTGCAATTAAACGTGTATTATCTTTCAAGCAAAATGAGTAAACTTTTCAACTCTGTGAATATTTGAACCGTATCTTTTAAAAAGTTTCTAATTTTTCATTTTGTACCTCCTTGTTTGAGGAATTCAGTGAATGAAAATGTCCTGGTAAATGCCTTTTTTTGCATAAATACCTCTTACTTTTTAAGTGCACGATAACAGTGATTATTCAGCTAGAGGAAGTTTGTTAACTCAAAGTTCGTCTTACAGAGAGAAAAAAACCGTTTAATTTCACTAAAATACCTAAAACTGAAGTGAAACTGTGATCCCAAGTTTCTCCAGGAGGGGGCAGTGTTTAGCTTTTTACCAGCAGGAGTCTATGACGACTTCCTGTGACGTTCGGTTGACATCCTGTTTTTAGCCGCTTAGCTTAAAGTTAGCTTCGGCTAAACTCGGTTAAAATCAACATTTCTGAACGAATTTGAAGCGTCAACGTGGCGTTGTTTCAACAAGCACGACTGTTATGCATGAACACGAGTTTTATGGGACATATGGCAGCTTTATTTAGTGATTTTAAGCACGGCAAAGCTCATTTCCGACATGGAGTAAGTGACGTGACACGTCACTCATTCGGTCGTTAGCTGTTAGCTTAAAATTAGCATAGCTAGCGTTGTTCAAAAACATCATTTAATGACGGATTTTAAACTCAAACGCGGCGAAATTTTAGCAATTGGACTTTGAAGAACTTAAACAGCGTTTCAAAATACACTTTAAAGCGCTTTTCAGCTTTAAAAAGCAGTTTTTATTTCCCTATGAAAACGAATTTTCCTTTCCGGGTCACGTGACTGAAATCACCAATGACAGAGCGGCACGGGGGTGAGAGGAAATGACGTAGGCACGTCATTCAACTTCTCAGCGAATCAGAGCGCTCCACAGCAGCAAATCCAACCAATCACGAAGCGTTTTTTCCAACTAGCATGTTAGATTAGCCTGAAATAAGTTCGTCACCTTTTCGTCTTTTAAACTGTCAAAATGCACTTTTTCTGTTAAAAACTGTAACGAATCAATTCTGAGTTGCACGGAGTCTGCTACTCCGGTCTCAAAAACGTCTTTCTAGCTATTTAAACAACTCGTCCGAACCTTTTCAGAACCGAGCCGGACCAGAACCGCGTCTGGACCGTCTTTAAACAGAATGAAGCGTTTCCACCCAAACCCAGCTTTTAGTTACCATAACAGGCGTACAATTTCAGCTTTCATAAAGACTCAATGACACTATTTCAGCTTTCATAACATCGCCAGCATAACACAGCGTAAACATGCAGAGCCAAGCTCCAAGCGGCGCAGCTTCAGAGGCGTTTCAGCACAGCTGACAAACTGTTATTTTTCATGCCAATATGTAAAATCAATCTTTACACGAATACACAGTCATTTATGAACACGTTGCGGGCCACCAATATGTAGTATGACATATGCAGGATATATTCAAACATTTTACGGGTTCTTCATTTTTCTGACTGTGTAAATGTCGTGCATTGAAATTAACAGAAATGTAACGAGAGACGTTATTTATCTTTGACCCATCAAA
>NW_023621026.1:0-5939 GCF_014905685.2 Nematolebias whitei
ATAAAACTAAAGAATTAAGCACACAAATATATTTTATTTCACAACAATTCCCTCTTTGGACCTAAATACCTTAGGTCCACACAGAGAAATAAAATCATAAAGTCAACCCCATCATTCAACTTAACATTAAAGGAGATAAAATTGAAACAGAAATAATCATGTCACTTAACTGCTTGAAGAGGACCTGCTTTGGTATTATTAGCAGCCAATGGAAACACTTTACCAAGAGTAATACAATTGTCATTTTTCTGCATCCTGGTCAAAATTAACATGCATTCAAAACCCCAAACTTCCTCTTATGCCTATCAATAGTACAGTCTGACCTTCCAGGAATAACACAAGCATATTCTAGAAGAAAGATCAAAGTCACCATACTCACAGTAACTATCCAACTTCCAGAATGACCTTTCTATCTGGCCACCACATTTTTGTCAACCTCTTCTCTTACACAACCCTTTTTACTTAAAATACAAAACAAAAGCTGTAACAAAAATACGCAAAAATGTACTAATTGGATAAAAATGTGTATTAAAAATATAAAAATAAGATGTGTACTAGTAAAAATTATTTAAAAATGAAGAATTTTAAAATTTAAAATCTAAATACAATGTAATATCCAATGTCAAGTGAGCCTATAAATGCAAATGTAGGCTAATAATATGAACGAAAGCTCATAATATCTATTCTGGCCTCACAAGACTTCAATTCTCTCTTCAGCAGCAAGGTAGTTGTCTCCTTTGAACGCACAAAGAGAAAGTTCAAATTATAGTTATTCAAGAGCAAATTTCAATAAAATTGTTATCAAAAATGTTTCAAAAATAGTACTAATGTAAATATCAATAAAAAATGTTGAAAAAAGATTAAAAAGATAAAAAAAAATATTAAAAATTGTATGTCAATAAAATGTTAGTACATTTGAAATGTGCCACACGTACGCAGGGGTATTCCCCTGGGGTGCTCAGAGACCGATCCTCCTATGTCTCTGAGTGTTCTTCATGAAGTGTGAGACTCTAAGATGTCGTGTTTTTGTCGTATCTAGGTGTCTGTACTAAATGTGGATTTTCCAGCACCCAGTGACCCATTCAAACAAAGTCCTTCAGGGCCCGCACGCAACTTTACCAGGCTGCTTCGGTCTACAAGACATGAATGTCCAGTTTTACGACTTTAGATGGTTTCTGCCAGCTCCCTCGCTCTTCCTGGCTCTGAGGCAGGCGCACACTGGCTCCAATGATACCACGTTTCTCCTTTTCCTCTCAACCGGACTGCATGAGAGGTTCTCTCTGCCACCTGAAATGGACCTGTCCACCTGGGCTCCTGCCACTTCCTTTTAACTACCCTCAGCAACACCCACTCAGCTGTGGGCAAGACAGAGTCCTTGGGCAGACCCTGTTTTCTCGTGCACCTGCTGCTTACTCCAGTTTTCCCTTCTCCGCCATCTAAAACATTTGCATTCAGTGTATCTACCTAAAATAAGCAAAGTTAAACATAATAACACAATAACAATACACAATACATCATAATAAATTATTTCCTATACTGGCTCCCTCCTCAAGCCTGTGGGAGGAACTTCATTTTACGCATGCGCAGAAAACATCAAAGTGCAACTTAAAAGCTTTAAACAACTGATATATAACTCTTCCCTCCAGGGACCTGTTCCTGAAAGGAAACAAGGAAAGAATCATATCTGCTGAGCCTGTCGCTCAGCAGTAAACATGTGATTAAAATACTTTGTTCATGACACCTTTTAATATCTGAATTACCCTATTTTAAGTCAAGTCCAGTCAAGTCAAGTCAAGTGTATTTAAAAATACAGAACCACCACTTTTTCTAATTGACCTTTGATCACCTCCACTTCAGGATTCTGTTTCTGATCCTGCTATCTATTTAGGTCGTTATTAGGGGCGTCCCCCTTTTTTGACCAGTGAAGTTCCTGGACTCTGTAAACAAGAGAAAACACTTTTGTTAAACATAAACAAGAGCAAAATTGATTTTAGGCTTTTGATTTCTTCCACTTTTCAAATGTCAATGTGGTTATCCCAACTTATCCTTTAAACGCATAAGTTTTGATTGGCTTAGGCTTTGGATTGGCCTTTATTGTCCTCTTAAATATAAACCCTATGAAGTTATTTTATATTTATCTTTTTTTTTAATTCTACACATTGTATGAACTGTTTCCTGCTAAGAACATCCTTCAACCTCCCCCTTTTGAAACAGTGAACTGTTTCAACATCCTAAATCCTACTGGCTATAATTAACACACTGAGTATTGGTTTCAGAAATATAAAATAATAAGGTGTAGTTGTAACATTAACCCAAAGTCTTATATAAGCTTTCCCAAAGTATTAACCATTAAATAAATGTCCTCTGTTGTAGCAAAGCAGACCTACTAAATTGGCTCGTTCAAGGCAAAGACCATTATTTATCCTTAATTTAGAAAACATCACCCAACTCAATCTAATTCAAGTCTTAAGCACAGGTTTCTCCTGTGATCAACTTGTAAAAATGAAAAGTAAAATAAAATATATATATTGCTAAGGAGTGAGGAGCATCATTATAGATTCTGATGTAATAAAACAATTTTCATCACAGAGCAAATGGAACAGGTGCAATCAGTCCAGCACCCCCACTGCAGCACTCTTGTGTCATGTTATGGCACCTGTCTTAAAGTGAGACTATGTGTGTTCATTATCAAAGCCAACTGCAGTTTTGATCACAACCCCCAAAGTGCCTAAATGATCTTAACAGACCAAATGTGGGGCCGACACCTCCATCAGGCTGCAATTGATGTTAGTGACCCTGGACAGAGTGACCACCAGTTCTTCTTTCAGCCTTTCAGACTCAGCACCGTCTGTCTGGAGACCAGTTCAGCTTTGTGCAGCAGTTCATATCTCAGCATACAGCAAGACTTGACTTTGTTCTTCACTGTGTACAAACTCCAGGACCCCCTTACTGGACAGTTAGTTCAGTTTGCTCTTGGACTGTTAGATCTTTGAAAAGTCACGTTACTTGGCTGAAAAGTTCTTTGTTGTTGTGTCAGTAGTGTTCGACTGACAACTTATTTGAACCTTCCCATCTGGTCAGTTTCACAGACCCAACTTCAGCGCCCACCTGGACACATTTGTATCTGATCCGGCCCCCGGCACTCAAGAGTCCTGATCAAAACTCAGATGGATGCTGTATGCAGTTAAATGCTACCGTCTATGTTTTGTGGGCCTAATTAAACTCATCTTCCCACTGCAGAGAAGAAAAAAAAAAAAATTCACAAGGGGTTTTGTTTTAACTGGGATGTGTGACTCCCCCCTTCAGCTGAGAAGGGGTGTCAGTAACCTCCCCCACCTGGAACCTTCCATCTGGTATGTGATATATGGGGGTACATTCCTGTTGGGGGATGTGCTGACTGATTTGCCGCTTGGGTTATAAGGAGGGGAGCTGAACTACTCACTTCCTCCCTCTTTGTTCTAGGTTGTTCGATAAGCTGCTGTTTCTTCAACAAATGAGACGAACCCTGTGCCACAAAGACCAATTTCAACCACTGTTTTCTTTCATTTATAACCTCCCTCATTAACTTTCTGTATTTACTTTCCTGCAAGGCGTTTGCCTCTCTCTTGCTTGTCAACTTATCCTCATCTCTCAAGCATTCTTTAATTTTTTCCCACAATTCCAATTTGCTCCCTTACTGGTTTAAAACTTTCCTGCTCACACTTTTGTAACCTGAGACTCTGCTGCCCCTCAAGTGTCCATTCTCTCAGGAATCCAAACACACAGCACAGACCTCTGAACTCTGTTCTCCTCATGCAACATGTATACAATGTCAAACTGTTTAAAGGCATTTCATCTAACAAGTAAAATTGTTGCTCTTATAAGAAAACAGCTCTCCAAATCTAATAAAATCAATTAGAATGATTAAGTTAAACCCAGTATTCCTATTTAAAGTGTATGTAAATATCTTTTTATTTCCTCTATTTTAAATTAAAAGGTTCCTTTTTTTTTTTTTTTTTTTTTTTTTCAGTCGAATTTATAAACTAACATTACGGTCAATATTAGAAGAAATTTTAGCTAATTTGTTCAAAATGCGTCATCCAGAAATGTTCAAACTGAACTGGACCTATGTATGGTGTGTAATTAAGCACCTAAGCCTTTATTATATTTTAATTGTAATTTAATTCAACCTGTATTTAATTTAAGGGGAAAGCTGAGCTTTGACGTTTCTCTTTCCGGGTCAAAGCTCTCCAAATTAATGTGGACTTATCCAGTAATACAGACATGTTCCTATTTTTGATTTCCTATAATCTGTCTGTTTTGCTACCTTGTAACCTGTGTGTTATCTTGTTATGCCTGTTATGATTGTCTATTGTTAATGGATTGAAAATCTACCGTTGCTGTTGTCATTATTCTTTGTTTGTAAATGAGTCTTCGAGGCTCAATGGGATTAACCTGCCTAAATAAAAATCGAATCATTTAACATAATTAAACAATGTTTTAACTTTTTCTCCCAACAACGTATGACCACCTGTCGGGCTGCTACATCGTTTTTTTTTGTTTTTGTACTTCTACTGACTTATTTCTGCTCATTTCTGATACCATTTGACTGTTTCATGCCAATATCAACTAATTCTACCTAGGTTTTAAATCAATCCTACTGTTACCGCGTACTTCAGCACACTTCCTTCCGGTGATTAGAAATTATTTCTGCTTATTTATTGTTTCCTAATTTAAGCTCCTTTATTAATTCTTTAGTTTGTAATTAGTTGTTTTAAGGTAATTAACGCATTTACTCATGACTTCCAGGTTATCAATTCTTCCTTAATTTTCTGAATTTGATTATTTTGACCTTTTACATTGTCTCAAATTAATTAATTAATCAAAACCGACTTCCCCTTTTTTTTTCTTTTTTTCTCTTCCCTGGACGGTCTGAAGCCTTCACACACACATGCACGCGACTCAGGACACAGTTATATTGACCCCAATAAAATATTATTTTGTGAAAATGTATGTTGACTCTTTTTTTGTTTTTTTTTTTAACAAAAAGGCATCCCATACGTATCTTGTGACTATTGTTATGTTATAAAAATAACATAATTATATAAGTTATTACTTTATATTGTTATTATTATTATTATTGTTATTTATTTATTTATTTATTTTTGATCGTCACGTCTTTCACGTTTTAGCGTTTTATTCTTGCATCTCACCCAGTCCCGCACCCACTTAATAAAAACCTCTAATTTTTAAGCGAGTCTAATTGACACTGTTTTTAAGCGAATCACCAATTTCGCAAGATTACAGTAAACTTGGTCTTAGAGTTACAGAAGCCGACGGCGAATAAATCAAATATATCCTAGAACCCCGCTTCCTCTCTGGAACTTCGTCAAATTCCAGTTGGCTCGACCACTGCGTAATATTCTGGGACTGGTTTTACTTCTCACTCAGCTCCGCACTATACTTAAATAAACGTCCAATTTTAAGCAAGTTTAATTGATACTGTTTTTAGTTGTATCACAAATTCAACAATGTTTACAGCAAAACATGATCTCAGGGTTTCAGAGTAAGCGGCAGATAAATTCTTTACATCTATCTTAGAACCCTCACCCCCCTGTTTCAAAGCCCCCGTAGGGGCATTTGATTTGCTCGATCAATGCGTGATCATTCTGGAGCTGGTTTTACGTTTACTATATTTTCATTTCTACGCGCTACCGATCATAAAAACATACTTATTCTGTTTTATTGAGTTCAACACACTGACTTTTAATTTGCCTATTTAAAACCCAATGACAGATTTCGATAAAAAACCAGGTATCTGCTTACCTGTATTGTGAAGATACTGGCGCCAGGTCAGTGTGAAGAACTCAGCTTGCCCTTCCTGCCTGCCCATATCTCGGTGGGACCTCCAATTGTTGATTTGCGTCTTCGCTCCGCCCGAGTTCGTTGTTATGGCTTGT
>NW_023621027.1:0-863 GCF_014905685.2 Nematolebias whitei
TGTAGATGAACATATATCTGTGATATATTCATAAATTAAACGGATTCATTCATTTTTCTGGACTGAATAATATCGTGCATTGAAATTAAATGTGACGTGAGACGTTAATTTTCTTTGACCCATCAAATGAATGCGGTCATTTATTAACAGAATCAAAGTTTAACATCACACATTTACATTAATTTGGCAAATTGATTTCAACAACAGCTTAATTAATTAGCTCTACGTCAGAGACCATACGGCCATGGTATCTGGGTTCAAGCTCTACAACAGACATTTCTGAAAATATCTGGATGATTTACTGGCAAGATAGAAGAGTTTTAAAGATGGGAAATGAAGTTTAAATGGAGAGAAAAGATGGATGAGGGAATAGGTGTCTGTATCAGAACGGCACTCTCCATTCGAACCCAGTTTCATCTCGGTACGCTTCGGTAGGAAATCGACTCGTTACTTCTCTGAAGATGAATCAGCTGGTACGGAGTTCCATTTAACGCTACCATTTCCAGCGTCTCCGTAGGATGGTTGGGAAACGTCCGGAGTAGTGACGGTGCTTCGTTCACACACGTTCACCTCACGGGTGGACTCACATGAGGAGTAAGTCCGTCAGTGTTCCACTCAGATGTGGAAGATTTCATAATTCCCACGAGACTCGGAAGAACTTCGGATCATGTCTGGAACCTCCTGTTCTCTCCAGCAACCTTTCTGTTCGGTTCTGCTCTCCGAACTGAACTGCTCTCCCACCGCACTAGCTGGAACTAGGAAGTGTCGACATTTAAAGAGTTCTGTTTCCGGTTCATTTGGGAAGTCCTGATTGGCTGAAATAGCTAATCAGGGGTGTGTTTTTGTGACGTAAGAGGTCACTA
>NW_023621027.1:963-5938 GCF_014905685.2 Nematolebias whitei
TCATTTCAGACAGAAAATCAGAAAATGCATAATTACTCTTGTAACCGACATTAACTTGATTTCTACTTTGAATGAGGATTAAAAATCATTAATACTGTTTCACAGTTGATTTAAAATAAGTAGTTCACTTCAACATTTAAAATGGTTTGAACTAAACACACTTTGATTATCAAGAAAATAGTAATGATAATAAAAAGAGAGTGTTCTTTCAATTGATCAGTGCAGGACACACTTAGAAAGTCTCTGGATGAACTTAATTTTGTGTTTCTGGACTCAAATCAATGAAATGACAGTTCTTGTCCCAGGAAGGCCCTCAGGGCCAGATTTGACCTGAGGCTTAGTTCACTACATCGATAAAACTGTAACAGTTTGTAGATGAACAGATGCTGAGATATATTCATCAATTAAACGGATTCTTCATTTTTCTGGACTGAATATAAACGTGCATTGAATTTAATGAGATGTGGACGTGAGACGTTAATTATCTTTGACTCACCACGACAGTGGGTCATTTATTAACAGAATCAAGTTTAACACATCAAACGTTTACATTAATTTGGCAAAATATGAAAATAACAACATAATTAATCAGCGAGCTGTACAATTATGATCAATTATCCACACGGCGGTGGATGAGCACTTTACACAGACATTTCTAAATTATCTGGAATGATTTCTACTTGATAGAAGAATTTAAAGATGGAAAATGAAGTTTAACGGGAGTAAAAGATGGATGAGGGAGAATGTGGTGTGTATGAGTGAAAAGTGTTGACAGGACGACACCCTCCATCCGACCCAGCTTTTCCTCGGTACGCTCAGTAGTGGACTAGACTCATTTACCTCTCTGACGATGAATCAGAAGAAGAGGAGCTCCAGTTAACGCTACCTTTCAGCGTCTCCATAGGATGGCTGTGACTCGTCCGAAGTAGTGACGATATCCCGTCTGACACAAGTTCACCTCAGCCAGTGGACCTCACATGAGTGGGGTTCGTCCGAGTTCCACTCAGAGGTGAAGATGTTATAATCCCATAAAACTCGGAAGAGCTCTATCATGTCAGGGTTTTCCTGTTTCCCAGCCAGACTCCAACAGAACTTCACAGAACTCACAGAACTGAGAACTGGGCACATCACAGAACTGCCACTTCATCGAACTCCGAACATCTCAGAACTGCTACCACACAGAACTGCGAGAACTAGGAAGTACCGACATTTTAAAGGGCTCTATTTCCGGTCCATTTGGGAGTCCCCGATTGGTCAATGTCGACCAGACAGGGGTGTGGTTTGTGACGTAAGAGGTTACTAGAAGTCAGAAAACAGCAAGAATGTTATTGGAACAGATTGAAAATGTTCCCAGACAGGAGAGAGAAATGTTTGGGCGAGTTTGGAGAAACAGGTGCCAACTCCTCTGTTTACGTCTGAGAGGATGTAAAACAACGACCATTCGTTCCAACAACTTGTCTGCTTCGACTCCTGACCTTGGAAAACGTACACTGCTCATTCAAAGACAGAAATCAGAAAATGCATAATTACTCTGTAACAGGCCTTAACATGAATTCTAACTTTGCATAAGCAACTCAAAAATCATTGTTACTGTTTTACAGTTAATAAAATTGATTAGTTCACTGTAACATCTAAAATGTTTGAACTAAAACACTTTGATTATCAAACATTTGTAAAACAGGAATGATAATAGAAAAGAGAGTGTTCTTTCACTTGAATTTTCAAGAAAGAAAGTCTCAGGATGGGTGAACCTGTATTTCTGGATTCAAATCAATGAAATGACAGTTTCTGTCCCACAAGGTTCTTAAGGTCAAGGGTTTTGACCTTAGGCTTAGTTTTGACATCAGGTCAAGTTCACTACAAGTTAAAAAAAATTAAAGACTGGTGTTATTTGTAGAAACAGAAAAACATATTGCTACATCTGCAGTTATGTATGAAATATAATCTTAATATATCATCAGTGTACTATTAACCATGTGCTTTAATCCTGTGTTAGTTTGGCTGCTCCAAAACATGTAACAATAATTAAAAATAAAATATGGCCAATAGCTCAGGTCAAAATGCTGACCTATAGAACATTTCTACATTTTTCACTGCTTCAGTAAAGAATCACATCAGACACAATCCTCTGAATAAAGTAATCTGACCCACACCACAGCATGAAGTCACAGTACTCCTGCTCTGTCACAAACACCTAAGCTTGTACCTGGTGCACCTGTGTGACCTCTGCTGAGTTCATAGGACCCATTTGTGTTGTCAATGCAGAAATGTTTCTTAACTGAGGCACCGAGGACTCCAGCATCTTTGGCACAATGTGGGCATTTTATTTTCCAAACACCATTGCCACAGCAGATGCAGGAGAGCAGAGCGTCCGGAGAAGCTCCGAGGTATGGTCCGCTGCAGCTGATGTGTAGCCTGGAGGCACAAACTCTCAGATCCTGATGCTGCGGTCCAGCGATGGCTTCACATGTCTGGCTGGCTGTTTTCACATCCCCATCTGACAAACAACAAAAAATTATCTGTTATAATCTCCTCTAAACATCATTATCCTTTGTTTTTATCTGTAATATTCAAGTTTTGAATGTTTGTGTCATGACATACTTGCTTTAAAGTGCAGTGGCCACACATTACTGCCCCATCCTTCTCCAAGGACACCCGTGGCTTTAGAGGAGCTTCAGACAGGGACTGACTGATTAACCTGAAATGATACACATTACATGTTAATACAGGTCTGTTTAGTTAGTGCTGACGATCGTATGTTTCACTACTGTGGACATCTGCTGGTGTTTACTGACTGTAAGAACAGTCAGATGATAGATACAGAAGTTAGATATAGAAGCTACACACCAATTATGTCAGTTTGGGTTTTTTGGCCGGTGTTCTGTCCATTCAGCATACATGTGATGGTATCATACATTTAGTTAATACGCATGCGCACACATGCACATTTTACAATAAGCCTGTGACGTTCAGAGGAGCTGTATGATCATCCTACACTGCAAGATACAACAGAAAGTAAGTTAGTAAATTGTTTTGGTGCAAAGTACACATGGTATTATTGTGTATTTACACAATTTACAGTGTGCAATGCATTTCCTGAACCATAAGTAAATCGTTTTGGTGACGCTTTGCGTGTAAAATGTGCTCAAATTCAGGTGGAGCGAAAACTCCGTTTGTTTATGTGCGAACTGTGCAAGTGAAGTTAGTCCGAGCTTTGTGAATTTAAACAATATAAGGACAAATAATTATTCTGCTGCCTTAACTGTGTAGTGAACTTAATCTGGTGTCACGACTAAGCCTAAGGTCAAAACCCTTGACCTTAAGAACCTTGTGGGACAGAAACTGTCATTTCATTGATTTGAATCCAGAGATACAGGTTCACCCATCCTGAGACTCTCTTTCTTGATAATCAAGTGAAAGAACACTCTCTTTTTTCTATCATTACTATTTTACAAATGTTGATAATCAAGTGTCTTAGTTCAAACCATTTTAGATGTTGCAGTGAACTAATCAATTTTATTAACTGTGTAATGATTTTTAATTCTCATGCAAAGTTAGAATTCATGTTGAGGTCTGTTACAGATTTTTATGCATTTTCTGACTTCTGCCTTTGAATGAGCAAGTGTACGTTTCCAGGGTCAGGAGTGAAGCAGACATGCGTTGGAACAACTGTCCTGTTTATATCCTCTCAGACGTCAACAGGGGGTTTTGGCACCTGTTTCTTAAACTCGCCAAAACAAAACTCTCTCTGTCTGTGAGAACATTTCTGATCTTTCCATAACAATTCTTGCTGCATTCTAACCTTTTACGTCACAAAACACACCCCGTCTGGTCGGTTCTGGCCAATGGGAATACTCCCAGATGAACCGGGAAAACAGCTCTTTAAAATGTCGGTACTTCCTGGTCTACTTAGTTCTGTTGGATACACGGTTCTGTGACAGTTCTGTGACAGTTCTGGGAGCCGGGAAGATCCTGACATGACAACAGAGCTCTTCCGAGTTTCATGGGATTATAACATTTTTCACTGAGGTGAGCTGTGGGAAAACAGAGTCTCGCCATTACTCCGGACGAGTAACAGCATCCTACGGAGACGCTGAAGGGTGCGTTAAACGGAATCTCGCCTGAGACATCTCCAGGTAAAAGAGTCGATTTCACCACCTAAGTGTACTGGAAGGAAAAGCTGAAGAAAGCCCGGAGAGTGCCGTTCTGTTCACACTCCCTCAAACCCCATCTTTTACTCTTCTTTAAACTTCTTTCCCATCTTTAAACTCCTCTCTCAAGTAGAAATTCTTCCAGATATTTAGAAATGTCTGTGTAAAGTGCTCATCCACCGCCATGTGGGTAAAAGATCATAATTGTACAGTTTTCATAAATGTCTGTGGTGAAGCAACGGAAAAATCATGGCCGTATGATTTTTCCTGATTGATTGCTTATGTTGTTGTTTTCATAATTTGCCAAATTAATGTAAATGTTTGATGTTAAACTTTGATTCTGTAAATAAATGACCGCATTCATTTTGATGGGTCAAATATAAATGACGTTTCACGTTTGCATTTCATTAAATTCAATGCACGTTTTATTCAGTTCAGAAAAATGAGGAATCCGCGTTAATTGATGAATATATCTGAGCATCTGTTCATCTACATTCTGGTGGCCAGTTACGTGCTCATAAATGACTGTATATTCGTGTGAAGATTGAATTTTACGTGTTGGCATGAAAAGTAACAGTTTATCAGCTGTGCTGAAACGCAGCTCAAAAGCTTTGAAGTCAAAACACTGCATGTTTACGCAGCGTGCTAGAGCTGCGCGCTTAGAGCTTGGCTCTGCATGTTTACGCTGTATTACGCTGGCGATGTTATGAAAGCTGAAATAATGTCATATGTCTTGTGAAAGTTGAATTTGTACGCCTGTTATTGTAACTAAGCTGGTTATGAGCTGTGGAAAACGTTATTCTGTTTAAACTGTGGTCCAAACG
>NW_023621028.1:0-501 GCF_014905685.2 Nematolebias whitei
TATAACATTTGTTCTTTTTGCTAATTAGTTTTTTATTTATTGAACACAAGCTGCTAAGGAAATTTCATTTTATTCTTCTCTTCCTATTCTGAAAATACAGTATGTTCTACAACGGGACTATAAATGTGTGTGTGCGTGTGTGTATGTGTGTTGTGTGTGTGTGTGTGTGTGTGTGTTGTGTGTGTGTGTGTGTGTGTGTGTGTGTGTTATCTTCCCTTTAACACATTAATGTAACATACTTTGGTTAATCTGTATTCATCTGAGAGGTAAGGTATTATAAGAGATGCTGCTGTTCAATTACTTAATTTTGTGATTAATCTGAAACGTTAACATGTCTGTATGGGTTAGTTATGTTCATGTCTTTGAATATGGTGTGTGCATGGTTGCCAGACACCACTATTGCTTCCTAAATTGGGTTTTTATAGTTTGGCTACTCCACTTTTTTTTTAGTGGATTAGCACAGGCCCCAGTTTATTAGTCTGAGTAAGGGTGGGGGGGGGG
>NW_023621028.1:601-5938 GCF_014905685.2 Nematolebias whitei
TGGGTGTGACTTTGTTATGCGTCAACTCCAGGGTTTTCTTTATTTCTTTATTTTTTTATTTTATGCTATTCAAAACTTGTTTAAAATTTGTATTAGCTCAGCATCAGCATCATGTGTGATTATATTAATGCTACATAACAAGAACACCAAATATGGAACAAGTAAATACCCAGAATGTCTCTGATATAAAAATCACAAGTTGGAATGTCAGGGGACTCAGAAAACCAGTTAAACTGAAACAGGTTATAAACAGGATCAAACAACTGAAATAAAAATAATCTTTCTTCAAGAAACACACCTTACAGATGGTGAATTAAAGCCTGTAAAGAACAGATGGCCTGGCCAGGTGATACACGCGTCATTCAATACTTATGCAAGAGGTGTAATTATCTTGATTCATAGAACCATACCATTCCAAATAATGAAAATAATAAAAGATCCCACTGGTAGGTATGTAATTGTTCAAGGTACTATCCTCTCACTTACTTTAAACTTAGTGAGTTTGTATGGCCCAAATGAAAATAATCCTAAATTTTTTGAAGACCTATTCCTTACTTTAGCTGATCTGCAAGGATTTCATATAATAGGAGGAGATTTTAATTGCACTCTAAACCCAAGTAAAGATCGCTCAACTGGCTCAGATATCTACAAAGTACAAACTAGACAATTAATAAATCAGTATATCTTAGATATCAACTTAGTGGAAGTGTGGAGGGAACAAAATCCTAATAAAATAGAATGTTCTTGTCATTCAAGCATTCATAAATCCCGCTCACGAATAGATTACTTCCTTGTTTCAAGAGAGCTCTTATCAAAAATCAAACAATGTCAGTATGATAGCATCGTGATCAGTGATCATGCAGCAATCTCACTGAATATTCACATAGAAAAATTTACCCATAACCCCCCAAACTGGAGGTTTCAAGCAAGATGGCTACAGAATCCAAATTTTATTAAATTTATAGGGAAGAAAATAGATAATTACTTTGAGTTAAACACAGATCAAACCTGTGCCTCGGTGAGATGGGAGGGATTCAAAGCATATATTAGAGGAGAGATTATTGGCTTTACGAGTACAAAGAATAAACAACAAAGAAAACGAATGGAAACTGGATGAACAGATCAAATCTTTAGAGTTAGAATTAAACATTAGTGAGGATGCAATAAAGCAAGGCGAATTGTTACGTTTGAGAACTGAGTATAATAAATTATCTTCTGATGCAGCAGCAAAAAGTTTAATGTGGCTAAAACAGTCTTATTATGACCAAGGCGAGAAAGCAGGAAAACTCTTGGCATGGAGAATTAAGAAAATGCAAAGTGAAAGAGCAATTAATAGTATTAAGACCTCTTCAGGAAATGTAACAGTAGATCCATCTGAAATTAATGATAGTTTTAAAGAATTTTATGAAAATTTGTATAAATCAGAATGCTTACAGACATCAGAAGAACGAGACATATTTTTAGACCAACTTCAGTTTCAAACATTAACAGAGGACACAAAGCAGGAATTAGACAGAAATCTAACTATTGAAGAGATATCACAGGCCATCAAAAGCATCAACAGTGGTAAGGCACCCGGGCCAGATGGCTTCCCGATTGAATTTTACAAAACCTTCCAAGAAAAATTAATAATTCCTCTTTTTAACATGTATGAAGAAGCATTTCAATCGAGTCTCTCCCGCCCACTCTGAGACAGGCAATGATTATTTTGATATTGAAACCTGGTAAACCTCCTGAAGAGTGCTCATCATTCAGACCGATAAGTCTGATGGGGGTTGATACTAAAATACTGTGTAAAGTTTTAGCAAGAAGATTAGACCCCTATATATCACTTCTGGTTCATAATGATCAAAATGGCTTTGTACCAAAACGCCAGGGGTTCCATAATATAAGAAGAGTTCTAAATATAATTCATGAGAAATGTAATGCTAAGGATACAGCTTTATTATCACTTGATGCTCGTCAGGCCTTTGACAGAATAGAGTGGTCATATTTATTTAACGTCCTCCCGAGATATGGATTTGGAAAAAACTTTTTGAAATGGGTCAAACTTTTGTATACAGATCCTAAAGCCAGTGTCTTAACAAACAATATGGTCTCTAAACCTATCACATTGGAACGTTCTACACGCCAGGGATGTCCCTTATCTCCAATGTTATTTATCCTGGCTATAGAACCCCTGGCCGTGATGATCAGAACTCGAACAGACCTATTCGGTATCCAGGTAGGAGACCAAGAGCATAGGTTGGCCCTGTATGCTGATGACCTGATTGTTTTTATGACAAAGCTGAGCATTAGCATACCAAATTTAATGCAACAAATGGAGCTATTTGGACGATTCTCCGGCTATAATATAAATGACTCAAAATCCTCCATGTTACTTCTGAACAAGGATGAAAGAATGAATCCAACTATACAAACCCCGTTTATTAATGCAAGGGAGGGATTTGTGTATCTTGGAGCTAAAATCACTCCAGACGTCAAAACCATTGTATCAACAAATTATGACCCTCTGATTAATGACGTGAAGGAGTCTCTAAATAAATGGATGATAATGCCCATATCAATGATTGGCCGTATAAACATGATCAAAATGAACATATTACCAACATTTTTATATCTGTTTCAATCACTTCCTTTACCTCTTCCCAAATTATTCTTTGAAGAGTTAAATAGTATATTTAACAGATTCATATGGAATAACAAAAAACCTAGATTAAGACTTCGCCTGCTGTACCTGCCATATGAAAGAGGGGGGTTACAACTCCCTAATTGTAAATTGTATTACTGGTCTGCACAGTTGTGTTCAGCCATGTTCTACTTTTCTTCTGGGACACCTCCAGCCTGGGTAAAAATTGAACAAACATCAGTAACAAATCTTAAATTAAATCTGTATTTATATTCTGCAAGCCCAAAAAATCTGGGAAAAATGACCAATAACCCTTTTTTAAAAAACACAATAAGTATCTGGTACAAGACCCATCAATATGTGGGAGATAATTCTCCCATCTCTTGTTTTTCACCTCTTTGGGGCAACTCTTGTTTTAAGGCAGGAAGAGCGGATGGGGTTTTAAAATCTGGGCAGATAAAGGAGTACAGAAGGTGGCAGACCTTTAAGATGGTACCCTTCTCACATTTGATCAGTTATGCCAAATATACAACATTCCAAAGAAACATTTTTTTAAATACTTACAAGTTAAACATTTCATTAAGTCAAAATATAAACAGATTGTCTCTGAACCACCATTATCATACTTGGAGAATATTATACTGCAAAATTTGGAGAGGAGAGGTCATATCTCTTTATTTTATACAGCTCTACTAACACATGATAAGGAGTCTACCACCGATAAATTGGATGCATGGAAATCGGACACACAAGATGAGATAGAGGAAGCAGACTGGGAAGCTGCATGTTTAAAAGCTCAAAAACAATCAATTAACACAAGGATGAAACTCCTTCAATACAAATGGTTGATGAGAACCTACATAACCCCAGTCAGGCTGACTCGCTGGTCCCCTGACATTCCAGACAGCTGTACTAAATGTTTAGATGAAAAGGGTGCTCTGCTGCATTGTGTATGGAGCTGTCCAAAGATACAGCACTACTGGGAATCAGTTATACAAACTTTGTCTAAGATTGTTGGAGTAAATATACCTGTTGATGTAAAAATGTGTGTGTTAGGTATATACCCAGAGGATTGTGTTTTTACTTCCAGACAGTTAAAATTGATTGACTTTGGACTCCTGCAGGCCAGGAGGTTAATATCTTTGTACTGGAAGAAAATGGATGTATCCTCAAATCATGTGTGGGTGAAGGAGATGGCATCTTGTATTGTACTGGAACGACTTACTTATATCGTCAGAGGTAAAGGATTAGACTTTGAAGAAATATGGTCACCGTTAACTGAATTTCTGAGACATTACAAGGGAAAATAATTCAGAAAAGGATGCTTGGAGCTGAGCTTTATCTTATCTTATTTTATTATATAGATATATGCTGTTATTTTTATTTTTTTATTTTTTTTTATTTAGTCACATACATTCATTTATTTTTTATATATATATATATATATATATATATATATTATTTTTTTTGTTTGTTTGTTTTTTTGTTGTTATATTTGTTTACTTTGGGGATTATGTTGTTTATTGGAAAATAATGTTAATTGTACTATTATCATTTGCTTGTTTTATAAGATAAAAAATCAATAAAAAAAAAAATAAAAAAATAAAAAAAAAATAAAAAACACTCTTCAGGACAATGGGGAACGACCATCTTCTTATTTGCGGAGACTCCATTTGGCTCTCAGTACAGTGGTGAAGCGTGGTGGGATTCCAGCAACTGAAATGGACAAATATCTGTTAAAACAATTTTGTAGAGTCTAAAAAAGTTAAATCTGGTCCTCTGGACATTCAAAAAAACAAAACAAAGCAAATAACAAAAAAATGTAGAAACGTTTCGTCTCTCATCCGAGAGACTTCCTCAGTCTGAGGTGCTGTTTTCAGCTCAGTCTCTTAAATAGCACCTTCTCAGAGTGGATCAACCAGTTTGCTGCTGACAACCAAAACCAGCTGATCACATGCTCAAGAAGGACCATCAGCCTAACAATGGATCATTAGCACACTGATGGCTTTGAATGTCCAGAGGACCAGATTTAACTTTTTTAGATTTTTCTACCTGGATTATTGAGCATGCATCAGGAAATTTTGTAGAGGTTGCTGGGATAACAGCATGATAAATAATTTGCAAGTAGAAAAGAAAAAAGACCAACCACCTCCCTTTTCAGAGCTTTTATTTACACTTAGAACAGAGGAAGACAGACAGTTAGCAAAAGAGATGTTAATGAAAAAACATATTCCATCAGTCAAGCATCGTGTCAATTTACAAGCTCACACCACCAGTGCATGTTCATGTAGCCATCTATCAGACTCAGGTGCTATTGAAGACTTGAGGAAGCAAATGCTGAAGCTGCAGAGTCAAATGTCAGCTCTGCTGTCCAAGGACTCAAATTCTGCTAAATCAGAAAATCAGCTGAAAAAACAGAAACTAAAACCTGGCCAAACCAGTAGTAGGCCAAAGCCCTGGTTCTGTTTCAAGTGTGGAGAGGATGGTCACATTGCTCCCAACTGTTCCAGTCAGCCAAATTCCAGCTTGGTTGAAGAAAAACGCCGCCAGCTTAAACACAAACAGCAATCCTGGGAGAAGAGTAAACCATCAAACTAGAAGCAGTTCTTACTGAGGGACAAGTGGGAGCTGCAACCAGTGAATGTCCCCACACCAAAGACACATCTTCATGTTTCCCATTACCTAAAGGATTAGTGGGCACAAGAAGT
>NW_023621029.1:0-5936 GCF_014905685.2 Nematolebias whitei
TCAGTTGGAGGGTCTAGGTACCCCGCCGCCCTCACTGTGAGCCTGAGCTCTATCAGTGGGTGGTGAACGTGAGTGGCGTAGATTCCTCGTGGGTATCAAGCCTTTCAGACTCCGATACTTGTTGCACCCGCGGTGGCACCCAGCTCTTAAGCTCTGGTGCTTCTTTTCCTCTGGGCTAGTTCTTGATATCCTGGTTTCCGTCCGGTTGAAGAGGGGCAATGGGGACGCTGCCTCACCTGGTTTTGACGCCAGTGAGTGTGCTGTCCTGGTTCTGTTAGGTTTGGTCGTGGCCTAACAGACCGCTGCCTCAGCTACCCGTTGGTGCTGAGTGACTCTTCGGGCAGTTGCCCTGGTCTTTCCTGTCCTTTGCTCCTTTGGTCTTCTCCTGATGGTGGAGTGATCCCTTTGAACAGCTTACAGTGGGAGGCGTAGACCCAAGTAGTTCTCTCAGCCACCTTCACAGCCGTGTGGGTGGTCAGCAAAACCTGGAATGGTCCAGTCCACCTGGGAGAGTTCCAGCGCCTTCTCCTGAAACATTTAATCATAACAAAGTCTCCAGGAGAAATACAGTGCAATTGCTTTTGCGCAGGTGTAGGGAGTCCTCCCTGCACCTGAGACCTGATGGATGTTAAGTGTTTGGTTAGTTCAATGCAATAGTTCATCATGTTATGATCACAGTGTTTAAGATCTCTGGTGAGATCAGTTGTTGGTCCAACTCCCAGATTGGGAGGAGCTGCAAAAAGGATTTCAAAAGGACTAAGACGAAATTTAGCTCGTCTCCGCATCCTCATATACATAACAGCAATAGGCAAGCATGTGACCCAGTTCTGTTTTGTGTCCTCACAAAGTTTGGCCAGTTTGTTTTTCAAAGTACTATTTTCTCGTTCAACAGCGCCCCCGCTCTGTGGGTGGTAGGCACAGTGTTTTGTCAGGTCAAAATGTAGGGTCGTGGATACTTCACTCATGATCTCATTTGCGAAGTGGGACCCATTATCACTTGAAATTCTCTGGGGGATTCCCCATCGTGGAATGATTTCCGTCAGTAAAATCTTTGCTACTGTGTTTGCTGTTGCATGTTTTGTGGGGAAAACTTCAACCCATTTGGAAAACATATCGACAACAACCAAGCAGTATTTCTTGTTTAAAACAGGCGTTAATTCAATAAAATCAATCATTAGATGTTGAAAAGGAGCAGTCACTGTCTTGTGTGCACCTGGTGCTGTGGTTTTTATTGTTTTTGAAATATTGTGAGTGGCACATATCAGACATGAGTCACAGTACTGTTCAGCAACTTTCAAAAATTTCACAGTAAACCAGTGTGTGTCCATTTCTCTTAACATTCCCCCCTTTGACACATGGTCTCCACCATGCGTTAAAACAGCAAAAGAATGAAAGAAATGTCGAGGTAGGCAGGGGTTGTTGTTTGGACCTAGCCAAATATCATCAGTAAATGTGCTTCCAAGGCGTTTCCATTCTGCTCGCTCAGAAGGTGTTGAGAGTTTTTGCATGTCTGTGATGGTGAATGAGTCAGGTGAGGCTGTAGTCTGAGATGATGAGCAGACCATAAGAGGAAGTGGGTGGATCCTTTCAGGAGGTGTGGTAGCAGCAGATTTAGCTGCTATGTCAGCAGCTGCGTTGCCCCTAGAGACATGGTCAGTGTTTCGGGTATGGGCTGCACATTTTACTACAGCAATGTGTTTGGGAAGTGTGATTGCTTCTAAAAGATTAGCAACAAGTTTGTGGTTCAAGATGGGCTGTCCATCTGAACGAAGGAAGTGACGATGTTTCCACAAAGCTCCAAAATCATGTACAACACCAAAAGCATAGCGAGAGTCAGTGAAGATGTTGACAGATTTGTTTTCAGAGAGTTGGCAAGCTCTGGTCAAGGCTATGAGTTCACAGGCCTGAGCTGAACAAGGAGGCAATGAACGAGCCTCAATGGTGGAAGAGGAAGTTACAACTGCATAACCGCTGTGAATAGAGCCAGTGTTAGGATCACGTGAAGATGAGCCATCTACAAAGAGTTCCCAGTCTGGGTGTTCAAGAGGTTCTTGTTGTAAGTCAGGTCTAGGTGTGCAAAGCACTTCAAGTTCAGCTAAACAGTCATGTGGTGTGCCTTCGACAGGTGAAGGTAAGAGTGTAGCTGGATTTAAAACGTTGCAACGTTGGATGGTGATATTTGGCATGTCAAGAAGAGTGGTGTGGTACCTTAACCAACGCGCTGTAGACAAGTGAGCAGTTTTTTGCTCGTTTAGAATGTGAGTGACAGCGTGTGGTACAAGCAAGGTCAAATCAGAGTACCCCACAATGTCTCTACTGGCCAATACAGATTTTTCTGCTGCTGCAACAGCGCGCAAACAAAGTGGGAGTCCTGCAGCAACTGGATCAAGTTTTGATGAGAAGTAGGCCACAGGTTTCATGCGGTCACCATGCTTTTGCAACAAAACTGATGTCATGCATCCCCCCCTTTCATCCACCGCCTGCACAAATGGGCGGATTGGATCAGGAATTCCTAAGGTGGGGGCTTTCTGCAGCTGTAATTTGAGAGTCTCAAATGCTGACAGTGCAGGTGGTGTCCAAGTCAATTTAGAGCTCATTTGAAGGCCTTTTTCATGACAAACAGCGCGGAGTGGTGTTTCAAGTTCTGCGTAGTTTGGAATGAAATGTCGACAATAACTGCATAACCCTAGGAATGACATGAGCTGCTTTTTTGTTTCAGGAAGAGGAAGAGCAACAATGGCTGTAACACGCGCAGGAGCCAGCTCTCTTCCTTCTGCAGAGATTCTGTGACCCAGAAATGTAACCAGTGGCAACACAAACTGTAGTTTAGACAACGAGGCCTTGTGTCCTTCTGCAGCTAGATACTGCAGGAGGCGGATTGTGTGTGTTTTGCATGTTTGTGCATCAGGAGCAGCCAAAAGAAGATCATCAACATATTGAAGAAGTGCACAATCAGGTGGAAGACTGAACCCTGCCAGACTATCTCTCAAAGCCTGGTGGAAAATAGTTGGAGACTCACAATAGCCCTGGCAAAGGCGAGTGAAGGTGTAAGACTTTCCTAAAAACTCAAATGCAAACCAGTACTGGCTGTCTGGATGCACAAGGACACTAAAAAAGGCGTTGGCCAGGTCTATGACTGAAAAGTGGGTGGAGCCAGTTGGTATTTGAGACAAGATCACATAAGG
Organism: Nematolebias whitei; assembly: GCF_014905685.2. Classification (NCBI taxonomy): domain Eukaryota; kingdom Metazoa; phylum Chordata; class Actinopteri; order Cyprinodontiformes; family Rivulidae; genus Nematolebias; species Nematolebias whitei. Next base: position 3,186 of record NW_023621029.1, read on the forward strand.
ATTAGGGACGATCGGTGCACGAGCTTGAACTGCAGCATTTACAGCTCTAAGATCCTGAACAAACCGCCACTCATCAGGAGGAGTGGGGCGGATATTTTTCACTGGAAAAATTGGAGTTCTCACAGGTGAAGTGGGACAAGGAACGATTACACCTGCTTCCAGAAGAGAGTGAAAAACAGGTGTAATGCCTGAGGCTGCCTCAGGTTTCAGTGGATACTGTGGTATTTTTGGTCGATAAGAAGATTTAGGAGTAATTTGGATGGGCTCCTGACCTTTTATCAGACCTACATCATACTTTGTCTGGGCCCACAATGTGGGTGGAACAGCAGAGAGGTCTGGGTTGTCTGAAGTCATCGTAGGCAGTGTTAGTCATGCAGAGGTGTCAATCACTTCTTTGAATGGGGTGACCGGAAGTGATGAAATAAGTGGTTGTCTGTACATCTCCAGAGCAGGAGAGTAAAAACAAGTGTCAAGTGGTTGCCAGTCAGATGCACAATGGGCTCTCAGTGCTAGAGGGCCTAGAGAGCGCCACTGAGCTTCAGGAGGTTTAGCAAGAGAAACATGAGGAAATGAGTCAGGTACTGTGAAATAGCATGTTTGTGGTGTGACATCATCTGTGAGGCATGTCAACAGGAAACATGTGGTCTTTGTCCAGCAGATATCTGTAGTATGTAAGTCAGTTGGTGGTGTTTGCATGAATGAATCTCCTAGCTGATCAGCTGGGTCTGAAGTAACACGAGCAGTGCAATGCAGCTGTTGTTCATGCATGAATGTGCATGAAGGTGGAAGTCTATCTTTGGCCATAGAGAGCAAGGCTACACGCTGACTCTCATCAGTGAGGGACCATTCAAATACAAACAGCAGATCAGGCACCAGTGTCACCAAAGTGTCCACTGAGTGTGTAGACTTTGACACCACTAGTCCTTCAGGGCTACAATCGATGGACAGGTTGAATTTAAGAATTAGATCTCTGGCCAGAAGATTTATTGGACACGTCTGTGAGAGTAGAAACTGATGCGAGTGGGCAGTGTGATCAAAAGGGTCAATCACATTCAGAGGAGTTGTCATTACCTCTGGGATTGCTACACCAGATGCTCCTGTGGAGTGGATAATCTTGCCACACAGTGGAGCATGTGGGAGACATTTCTTCATTATCAAAGATTGAGTGGCCCCTGAGTCCACTAAGAACTTTAGTGGAACATTGTTTACAAGCATTGTGAGCATGGGTAACTTCAAACATGCTGACTGAGTGTATTTAAAATACGTGGAGGTGCATGTGGTATCAGTAGGTGAAACAGCTGGTGTGTGTGTGCGTGTACTTGCTGTTTGGAGACCTGGACCTTCCCCACCACCCCCTCCTAGTCAGGATGAGTGCCCGCCTCGGTGGCCACGACCCCTGGGTGGACCCTGGCTTCGACCAACCGATTGTTGGGAGCCTGGGTGAAAGTTCTGTTCATGGTTCATGGGCCATGGCTCCCGTGGTGGCATTGGTGCTCGATTCTGGAATGGTCGGCCACGCCCTCGCCATGTGGTGCGTTTTTGTGGACAGTCTCTCATCCAATGGTCAGTCCCTCCACACAGGAAGCATGGCTGTGGCCCTCCTGCGTACCCACGTGGTTGTTGCTGTTGTGAGCCTGGCCAAGGGCCAGGGGGTGGTGGTGGGCGTGGAAAAGCTGGAAGCTGTTGTGGTGGGGCAGTGTTCAAGGTCATCTGTTGTGCAGCTTGAAGAAGAGTCAGCTGAGCATTTTCTGCTTGTTTTGTCTTTTTCTTCAATGTTGCAGTTTCTTCGGCTGTGTGCTGTTCCCAGGCGTGTCTGGCATGACGTAGGAGGTCATTGAGGCGAATGCCAGCTTTCCAGCCTATGTATGTGTTCTGGACAGACCTGCGGATTGTTGGCAAGAATCCATCCATCACACATTGACACAGAATGGTTTCGAAGGCTGAAGCCTGTGCAGCATCACGCCAGTCGTTGTCCGGAAAAGCGATGCCAGAGTGTGTGCGAAACACAGGGATGAGACGATCAATGTACTCTTGAGGGGGTTCACCACTCTTCTGGACCGTGTCCTTGATCTTTGCATATTGAGGCGTCTGTGGAAATGCTGTCTTAACTCTCCTGACAATATCACCTACAGCTGTCACAAAGTCTTGGTTATCTGCGTGGGCGTATTCGACACGCATCAGCCGTTGGTTGCCAGGCGGGACCTCAAACAGCTGTGCGCCTATGGTGCTTACAAAGTTCATACCATAGACAGCTGTGAGAATCATTTTTAGTTCTGGTATGGTGGGGCGGAGAATACGAACCATGTTGGTGATGGCTTCACCTACGGCATCTCCGCCTTGGGCCATGTCTGGGAGGTGTTGTTTTGCCAGGCTTGTCAGGTCGCTCAGTGCCAAGTTCTGAACACCAGTTGTGGTCCGTCCGGTCCACCCACCTCCAGCATCGGCATGGTCGTGGAGTTGTGTTCACCATCTGAAGTCATGGGGGAGCTTATAGAACCGTTGTTGTGCTGTGACTGTTGTAGTCTCTGTATTTCAGCCTCCAGCAGTTTTTCTTTTTCTCTGAAAGCTTTAATCTGCTCCTCTTGCTCTGCAGCTTTGGACCGAGTTATGATTGAAGAACCTGCAGAAGATGATGAAAGTGATGGTGAAGAGTTTGAAGATGTTGATGTTGATGAGCTGATAGCAGGGGATGGTGGTGGTCTGGTTGTAACATCTCTTCCTCCTGCTGCTCCTTGTTCATCCTGTTGTTGA
>NW_023621030.1:0-5935 GCF_014905685.2 Nematolebias whitei
AAAAGAGAGTGTTCTTTCAATTGATCAGTGCAGGACACTTAGAAAGTCTCTGGATGAACTTAATCTTGTGTTTCTGGACTCAAATCAATGAAATACAGTTCTTGTCCCAGGAAGGCCCTCAAGGTCAAGATTTGACCTGAGGCTTAGTTCACTACATTCCTTTGGGCCTCTCCCGTACAATTCCCACTGTGTGATGATGGTTATCCGTGGTAGAGTAGCAATTCTACATTCTCCACAGATAAATGCATCCATCACCTTCACAGGCTTTACTTCCATGTCTCGGACATCAAGCTTGCTTTCTGTAGCTTTGAGAGGTTTTTTCCTCCCTTGTCCTTCCCAGTGAAGCAGAAGGCCACTGGGTTTCAAGCAAATTACACAGCTGTTTTGTAATTCACTCCACTTGATCGTTTCATTTTCTGTTGACAGGTATCCTTTTTTAGCATACTCCAATGTTTTCAGAGCACTACCTGCCCAAAGCCCTGAAGTTGTCCTTCGTAATACAACTCCCCCATATACAGTGGCCATTCTGATGTAGGGGAGCATGGTGTTTGGTTCACTGGCCATAATCCGGTTTCTGGTTTCAACTCAGCTAGGAATTGGTTTCAGTTGCTCTATTCCTTGGATCCCTTTCTTTTCTAGTTCAACTGTGTTTTTATCTAATATCTTCTTCACTCTGTCTGTGATGCCGTATTTAGGCTTTACTGCAGATGTTGATGTGTGATCCTGTGCCTTAATCCACAACCTCTGTCCCACCTTGTATGAGACGTCAAAATCTGGCTGTTCCTCTTTATCCTTAGAGTCCCGCCCAGTTTCCTGGGTGGTGAACTGTCGCTGGTTGAGCTCCTCTTCAGGGGAGGGCCTACTAGCTTGACGCCTGTCATTCAACGCTTGCCCTATCGCCACAGTTTTAGTGCTCCATTCTTTGGTGTTGGCATTTTTAGCTATCCAATTTTTGACCAAACCTATGGTTCTTTCAGCAACTCCGTTGGCTTGTGGTGTGTAGGGTGGTGAATAAACACGCATCACCCCAAAAGTCCGGCACCAGTGATCAACTTGTGCATTGCGGAAATGTGATCCATTATCAGTTCTCAGTTCTTTTGGCACACCTAACGACCCACAAACTTGCTCCAGCATGCTGACCACACTGTTCCCGTTGGCTTTTCTTGCTGGTTTCACTACTATGTACCCTGACATTGAATCTACTAGTACTAGAAGGTATTTTTCTCCCCTTTCCAGAGACTCCCATGGGTCCGGCAACATCCATACACACAGAACCCCATGGTGTGGTACTCTTAATAGTCTGCCCATCCACTCGGTGTCCTCGCTGTCCTGCGTTGTATTGACCACGTACTTCACAGTGCTGTAGTACCTTGCGGACTTGCTTTAAGGGAATCCAGTGCTCCTGATTCTCCAATTCCTTACGTGTAGGCAATACGCCTGCATGTCCTAGGGCTTCATGCACGCTCCATACCACCTGAACCACGTATTCTTCTGGGACCCTCCACCCCTGGAAGATTCTGTCCTACTTCTCAATCCCGACAAAAACAATCTTTCTTTGCTGAACATACCGATCCACTTCATCATTACCCTGCCAGTGCTTTCCCTCTCTGGTATGGGACTTTTGGTGCTCTATCTCTAACTGTAGATTTAGCCTTAGTTTAGCTATTTTCTTCCACAAATCATGATGAGCCACCCCTTTTCCTTTTGCACTCTCAAATCCATTCTCTTCCCAGATGGATAAATCCTCTTTCAGGGCTTGTGCGCAATAATAACTGTCGGTTACTATTCTTGCTGTCCTTATTTTCCTGTTTGTCAGTTCAAGTAGTCCTTCCAGTACTGCTGTCACTTCTCCGGTTTGGGCACTTCCTGGAACTCTCCCTCTTCTATAGCAACACTCGTTTCCATGTTGTTTCAGGATAAATCCTGTCAATAAACCTGGTGTCTGTAGTGAAGATGCATGGCAGACGACCAGCTTTAATAAAGGTGAAGCCTGATCAAAGTTCTCCTCAGCAGCTGAAAACAGAAGGACTGAGCTCCTGCTTTAAATCAAGCTAAAGGTGATAATGTGTAATCAAAAGTGTTTTACTGTTTTACTAATAATCAACAAATAATCAACTAATGAAAGTATTGATTTTTAAGAATTGTATAATCCATTGTATGATTGTGTGATTTACTTGTGAAGTATTGAAGTAAAGAGCAGTCCTGAGGCCTCATGTAACAGTGAACAAGTCCAGACATGCCCACCTAGGACAGGCCTGGGCTTGCCTCGAGCAGTAGAAAGAGAACAAGAAGTCATGGAGTTCAAACTCAGCTCATCTCATGATGACGCATTTTTGAGCAAAACAAAGTTCTGGAAAGTACCAGAAAACTGGTCTAAACCGGTTGAGGTGCAAAACAGCAGACAAGTTACTGGAAAAGAGATGATGTAATTTTCCAAAACCCCTCCTTAAGAGGAGGAGGGAAAAAGAGGTCTTTAAATACAGACTGAACGGATTGAACTTGGTCAATGCAGAGTCAAAGCTGAACTGGAGAGTCGAGCAGAGGGAATTACAGGCAAGAGGCAGCTCGTCGGATCAGAAGGAGCCCAAAAAGGAGTTGGATTTTACCAGTTTTGAGACGATGTTGGAAGTTAACTCTTTTCTTCACCGAGATGGGATTGGATTTAAGCTTTCGTTCATCGACACTTAAACTGGATGAGCTTCCTACTTCTATTAATAGCTTGACCTGGGCCCGTCCAAAATTCTGATCCTCTAATTTGGGATAGCTGCGCTCGCCTTTGAGGTTCGGCCAGTACCTCTCTCCTAGGGGACTGGAAATATGCCCTTACCATCACAATGACTCACTGAGGGTCGCCTCAGAATCATGGTAAGCGGACGACCTCATTCTTACCCTGCTCTGACTAAATTGTTTCATCAAATTAGAAATTTAGCATACAGGATAAATTCAAGAATATTAGACTGGGTACTAGTGGGATTTGCTCGAAGGTGCTTCTGGTTCATGAGGGAGTTGAGAGAGAACATATTTTGGCTTGATTTGTGAAAGGTCTATGTGAAGGCAGTATCTATAAATCCTCAAGGGCTCTTGAGGTTTAGAATTCCTCAGATAGTAGTCATCGCCTCACTTAGGGAAGAAAGTGTATCCTACGTACTCATGAAATTTAATCATTATAAAATTGTGCCTGATGCTGTATCCCCTACCAAACTATTGATTAAAGCAACGCAAAATGAATAATTCTGGACTATTATTTCACCCTTAATGAACAAAAACATGGTAATGCTTGGTTCACTTAACAACACCAATAAAGGAGGTTTTTGTAAAGGTTTCCTAGTAGATGCGAGACAACACCCTTGTGCCCATTTCCAGGGCCCTAAAAATTACTAGAACAGTTAACAATTGTAACGCTAAAGTGAGAGGTGAGCGGCCACAACGCGAGTTTCTCTGGACCAGAAGATCCATCCCTGCTGCTTGGAGGTTCGAGGTAACAGAGTGAGATCAGGGTGTGACTCACGGATTTAAGGTCGTTAATATTCTGGATGAATCACCTCGTCGCAGCCTTAATGAGGCTACTTTAGACAGCTACAGGTAATACCACGGCGCTGAAGTAAGCTTCCGGACCCCTTGGAGGAGAGGCTGCAAGCAAAGGTGCTTATCGCTACTTCCAGTGGTTACCTTTGCTTATCGGAAAGCAGACAATCCCCAATGTGACACCTGATCGAATCCTTTTTTGGATCCATCAGTATAGAGTATATATTCATTTGGTTTTGGTTCCATAGGTGCTACTTTTGTTGCTTTTTTGTCAGCCAGTTGTGCAGGTCTTATCTCCAAGTCAGGATCTAGAATGATGTCTTCCCATCTTCCCCACCGCGTGTTCGTGGCTTTAGTACTCTCCAACGTCCCTTTTCTGAGATATTTGTGCACTTGACTTTGTGTAATAACTTTGATTGGCTGTCCCTGAGCCAAATCTTTCAGCGTTCCCCAATACCTCGCAAGCACTGCTAATTCTTTTTCTTCCTGAGGGAACTTTTTCTTGACTGAGGTTAGGGTGTAACTCTAGAGCGTTACTAGTCCACCATTGTCATTTATTTTACTTTAATCATAGCATCGTCATCTTCACAACTGACTTCAGCCACTAGTTTTGTCATCAGGCTTCTTGGTTCTAGTCTTACTGCTTCTTGAATTTTTTTTTAAGTTCTTCTAAGTCTTTTTGATTTGTAGCAGTCCACACTCAAGTTAATTTGTTTCTTTGTTCATCTTCTTCTTCCTTCTTTCTCAGACAGGCATACAATGTTCTGGCATATTTTTTATAGTTGGGTACATGATCTCTCACATAATTACACAGTCCCAAGATTTTCTGCAAATCCTTTTCCAATTTTTCCCTATAACCCTCTGAGAGCCCCAGATCGGCTGTTACTCAGAACCTCAGATAGTGTACTTGGAACTGACCAAACTGACATTTCTCCAAGTTCAGTTTCAGCCCTGCATCTGTTACCCTCTGCGCCACCTGTGCCAATCTTTCCAGATGTTCCTCTTCGGTGTCATCTGTGATAAACAAATTGTCGATGTAAATTGTGGCGCCTAGGCCTTTAAGCACATCCATTACAGCTTACTGAAAGACATTCGGACAGTTTTTGTACCCCTGTGGTAATCACTGCCAGACATAGCTTTTTCCTTTATGAGTAAACGCTGTTTTTCCTTGTGATTGTTTAGGAATCCTAAGGGAGAAGAATTAATTTGCCAGATCAATGCAGGATTTGTACTTTTTTACTTGCAACGTCTTTAAAGTTCCTTGTGGGTTAATCAGGCTCGCTCGGTTGGCTACCGTTTGTCGATTAAGGGCCTTAAAGTTGATTACTGGTCTTCAGCCCCCTCCAGCTGACTCAGGTTTCTATACAACTTGAATGGGGCTGTTTGTGATAGGATTCATTTTTCTCTAATAATCCCTAGAGCACTTAATTCTCTTACAATTTTATTCATTTCTTTTACTGCTCCAGGGTACAAGGGATATTGTCGCACAGGTGGATGTACTCCTCCCTCGATGAGATGCACAAACTTGGGACCGAGGTCCCCGCAGTCATTCTTGAACCTGGCTACTGAGGCTGATTAAATAATCTGTTTCAACTTCTCTTTCCTGGCCGGGGAGAAATCACTCTCATCTAATTTTTGTTTCATCACCTCAGGGATATTTACAGGCTTATACCAGTCTTTAACTACATGTTTTTCATGAGTGGGTCCTATTCTCACCAACCTTGACATGAGCTTATCCATATATTTGTTTAATGTACTGCGGTCCTTCTTTGGTTTACTTAAATCATTTAAATCTCTTGTTGTTATGAGATTATAGGGTCCTTTTACCCATACTATTCCTTGCCATATTCTGAAAGGCATTTTGTCCACGGTCCCGTTAGTCAACTGAATCGTGAGGTGTCCTTTAGTTTTTAGGTTTCTGCGGGTCATAGACACCTCTGCCCCGGTGTCTATTCAGAGTCAGAGTCAGAGTCAGAGATTCTTTATTGTCATTCGCACCTCATGTGGTACATGTGGTGGAGCGAAATTATGTACACAATTTCCCAGTTACATCCAACAATAAAATGTATAAGAAAAACAGTAATAACATCTAAGATATGAACTAAGAAAAACATCAACTAAATATACACTAAGCACTCATAACATAAAACATTGAACATCAGCACAAACAAGAACGAGTCTGTGAGCAGATGTGCACGCATGAACACATCAACATTGAAACAGATCAGCAGCAACATGAAACAGATCAGCAGCAACATGATATGGTTTTTCACAGTGATTATTCTAGTTAGAGATTCATGAGTCTAACAGCCTCAGGGTAGAAGCTGTTCCTCAGTCTAGTGGTTCTACACTTAATGCTCCTTAACCTCCTTCCTGAGGGGAGTGGGGCAAAAAGTGTGTGTGCTGGGTG
>NW_023621031.1:0-5935 GCF_014905685.2 Nematolebias whitei
TTTTTTTGTTTTTATAGCCTTTTTGTTATTTGAGTCTGAGACCGAGTCAAGATGCAGTTTTACATCCATTACAAAGAGAACAAAAAAAGGTTTCCTATGCGTTATTTTACTTTTATGGATATGGAACTTAGTAAGAAACAAGATCAGATTGATCATAAAGACGTGAGAGGAGTCTTTCGTCTTGAAATCTAGGATACCAAACAGAACATTTTCAAAACAGAGAAGGAAACCTGGTTGGATATTATTGGATATCAGAGCAACAATGTCCTTCCAAAAGTTCTGTGAGTCTGTACACTTCCAAAAAAGATGAACAGATGTTTCTGGATAAAGCTTACAGAATGAACACGAAATATCAATATCAGCTTTGTATTTCTGAAAAAAGTGTTTGGTTGGATGAAATTTATGAATTAATTTAAAATAAACGTCTTTGACTTTACTAGTGAGGGGGGAGAAAAATGTGGGAGAGACCAAACTTTTTTCCAATTAAGATTCTGCACAAAGGTGTTCCAATAGGAAACACAAGATGGAGCTGAAACCAGATGTTCTTGAAATAAAGAACGGATTTTGGAACTGACGCCTTTTAGTTGAACTGAGAAACAGAACGTACCAACAGCAGACTGCTTAGGGTCAGGAGGACTCATAGACTGGATAGAAGAGAAGTCAACATCTTTAAACAACATGAGCAAACCAGATGGGAGAGCATCAAAGACAATACTATATTCTCTTGGAGCGACAGGAACTTTGTACTGAGCCTAGTGTCAGTTGTTGTCCTCTCCTCTGCAGGATGGTGGTGCTGAGATTGAAGAGGGCCCTAGAAAGGACTGAGGCCACGGGGCCCATCACCTCGCTGTACTTTACAGTACAGCACCGTAGGAATTAGTACAATAAGATCAGGCACAATTTAAACATTTACAAAGAAAACAATGACACAATATATTGGCTCTCATCTCCACCATAAGCACTTTGTAAGTCAAATGGCTTATAAATCACAAGACCGTCTGCTTTAACAACATCTTTGTCGTTAATTTCAAATACTTTGTAAGCATGAACATGTTCACTGAAATGGTCAACCACAAGTTGTTTACAAGGAACCAGATAACACCATGAACAACAATAATTTTTTCTATTCTGTAAAACACAGGCGTTTCATGTTGAATGTCACTGCAAATTATTAGTCCCAGCCTGTACTCTGTCCCACTGATTGTAACCCAGTTACCCAGTTCCATTTATAATTCTTGAACTGCTGAATGTGTAGGCGCTCACTCCACAAACAAGGTAGCTAAACAAATCTGGAAACGTTAATGGCAGTAGCTCGTTCAAATCACTTGTCCACGCACGGTGTTCGTATGGATCAAGCCCATGAATTACCCTTATTTTCTCGATGTAGCGCTCCTTTGCATCTTTGTTTAGCTTTTCAACGTAAGGAGTCTTGCACTTGCTATTCCGACAGTCCATCCATTTCTCTCGCTTGTTCTGGTGCTTGCGTTTTGCATATCAGTAAGAATGGCGACCATCGAGGAGACCGACAAGATGGCGGATCTAGCAGACGTCTTCTTCTGAACTCGCACCCTGCTGCCCCGGAATTCAAGTGTAAGACCAACATCAACAAAGTCAGACAAACAAAAAGTGAATATCTTCAAGTGAGTCTATCTACTTCATGTGAAAAATCTGCAGATACTCCAAATACTCAAACTAAGACATGGCGAGTGGGAAAGCTAATGCTAAGCTAAACTTAACCCAAGCTAGTGTGGCTGAACATGACTATACACCGATGGAAACTTCTAACCCCTCTGGTAAGAGAAAAAAATCACCTGTTACTCCAACCAAATCAACGATTCCACCTAATAAGATTAAAACAACCCAGGTCCAGTCAAATGAGATCCTTCTTGAAGCATTTGTAAATGTGACCGCAAACACTGAAGGGAGCAGTTGACCATAACTTCCACGATGGTAACTAGCATTGCTAAACTGGTGGAAATGAATGCAGCCGATATCGAGGAGTGCGAAGCTAAAGTAAAAGACTTTGAAAAAATAATACCCCAACTCACAAAAGAAAATAAAGAACAAAATGAAAAACAGAGCTGGAGAGATACAAGAGACGCTGGAATCTCAAAATACATGGTCTACAAGAAAAAGATCATGAAAAGACCTTGATGACCTCAGGGTCCCTCCCCCTCTGCTCTTCTTGCTCTGAAATGAACCTGAATTTAACTGGATGCATGTTTTTGAATGATAAAAGTATGCATAGAGCGTTAACTAGTACACAATTTAACAATTTATTTTGAGTGCAAATAGAATTACCAGAGTAAAATATTTCTAAAAAGAATTGATCTTTCTTAAATATTATTTTGCTCTGCTTAGCATAAAACAGTATTAACAGAAAACAATAAGAACATTTGTGTAATAATGCATTTAGTGTAAACATAAAGTTTGTAGGAAATTTGTCAACAAACACATTGTGCCTCAAAAGCCAGGACTTTCCACGTGCAGTAAAAAAAGTATTTGTACACTAAAAAGGGCAATGCTCCATCATGTGGGGTCAACCAGTTTCTTCCATATGTATTTGTGCAGAGTTCATGCCGCAGTAAGGAGTGCTTTGTTTTTCAGAGCCTAAGAGTAAAACTCTGAGCAAGACGTTTCATCATTTAGACTGACAATGAGCTCGTTTCTAATTAGTTCAGAAGAACATCTGTTTTGCACATCAGTCCACTTATTTTTCATGAGAGAAAATCATTTCCACAAAATCCAGTGGAAGATGGGATGAGGACAAAGGAAACAACAGCTGGATGTTGGGGAGGTCAGCTGCCTGAAGAACGTGCATCCACCTCTCTGCTGTTTCCTTGGACTGCCACCTTCTCCCGAGCTTCTGTGGTGAGGTGCTGCAGTCACACATTCCTCATGAAGCTCCTCCACAGACATGCTTAGCCTGCCAGAAGGAGTTCAAAGTTTTATGATCTGTGTTCACTAGAGGCACATAGGTCATGTACCGTGGTAAATAAATGGGAACAAATATTTGGTTATCTTTACAATTTTGCATCATATCCTAACTACTTTTTGAAATTACTTTAATACATCATATATAAACTGTTTACTTTTTTAAAGATGTGTATAAGTATGCATGTTTGTATACTGTAAAAAAAATGGACCTAAAGGGGAATCACTCAGCTGCCGTTGTTCTTCAGAGTTAGAAGGTGGGAGCTCTCCTCAAATGATGATCTCCAGCATCATCTTGTTCATGCCAGGCTTTTCCTCCACTGACCACAGACACCTGGAAACATCAGGAGGACCAGTAGCTGTTTAACACATCTGGAAGGAACCCAGTGAGATTTTAATATGACCATTATGATATGATGTTATGTGGGGGAGTGGTGGCGCAGAGGTTCGAAGATGGGCCTGTGATCAGAAAGTTGCAGGTTCAACTCCCGGTACCATCAACATCAAAATGTGGGTGGAGAACGTGAAACACCCACACCTGCCTCCACCCTCATTGGCCCCACTCTGGGCCCCTGAGCAAGGCACTCAACCCCCACCACCTGCTCCCTAAACAGGTCTCTCTCCAAAATGAGTTGTCGTGACTCAATAAATGTATAAATAAAGAGTAAATGAGAAAATAAAAGTTTAAAATAGAAATACTCACATCATTAGGCCGAGGTTGTGTGTGTGACGTGCACGTTCCTGAGGTTGTGTGTGTGACGTGCACGTTCCTGAGAGGCCACAGACAGAGCAGCTCCATCTTTTGTTCAGTTCCTGTAGTCCTGCAGTTTTCAAGCTGAAATAAAAAAACATCATGAATATGAACTTTACAGTCTATAGTTACCTGTTCATATAAACACATGGAGGTGTCTCACCTTGTGACTGACAATAAAATATGTACATTTATGAACGTTAATGAACTTATAATGATGCTCCTACTCTTTGAAGGTGAACCGATGGTACCACACCATCTCTCAGTCTGACAGTCTGATCAGTTTGATCAAAATCCTCCAGTTTAAAATCCTCTCTGCTCAGAAGAATCCTCCTCAAAGATACTTCCTCCTCTTCCTCACATATTTTTTTATTGGGAAACCTTCAAAATGTAAACAGGAGATTTGTGTCTACACAAAAACATTGTACAAAAGAGGCCAAGTTTATTTTCCATTTCCTATATTCTCCCTAGTTTTATTTTTTTATTTCCTAGAACTTAAACAAAAGTCCAATTCTGGTGCATATCTGTTGATAATGAACCAAAGCTGCTGAAATTGTGAGTAAGCTTGTTAGAAAAATATTCCTGTCATCAGATCTCAGTCAGCTTCATTGCAGCTGAACACCGTGTTACACTGAACATCACATCAGCTGGTGGACATAAATACAGTACAGTAATATTATATTCACAAAATACTAACAATACTATGTTCATCTTACTTGTGAAAAGTTATCCCCCGAGACCTGACGTCAACAGTCCGTCGACATGAACAGAAATAAGCTGCGAAGTGCTGAAACATCTGCTTTAACCAAATAAGGACGACCCCTCAAAGATGGCGGCCGAAATTCCCGCGCCGCAGCAGACAATGCGGGATCTAGCTTTTCTATGATATCTATGGACAACACAGCAAGCTCTCGCCATTTCGTTTATGAATTCGTGTATGAAACAAAATTGTACAGCGCCTTCCAGGGTACTACAGGTCCATGTCCTCAGTACCAGTAATGAATTGCGGTTTTCATGTTGGCCGACGTGTAAACTAATGCTGAAAGCGTAAGATGACGTCATGACGCCGTTTGATTTCCCATCATGCATCTGTTCTTAAAAAGCTAAAAACTGACTAAAAATAAACAAAAAAAAGGAAAATAAGATGTGAAAAAGGGTTCAGGCTTTCTGTTGTTCCAGGCTCTATTTAATTTGAACCCAGAATTGGAGCCTTGAGTTGAAACCGTAATAGAAATTCGCATGACAACGCCATATATAAGGTCCCAGTCTCGTATTATTCTTTGGGTGGCGTCTGCCTCAGGGGGCGCTCCAGGTAGTGGAAGGGCTGCCTGTTGCGAGCGCTTGCTCTTTGGCCGCTTTCACCCGGGGTGCCCCCGATGCCACCCCGGGATGAATCTGGCGCCAGTGTCCATGAGGAGGAAGGAGTGTGTGTCTTGAACACACCAGGAATAAAGGTGGACACTGGTCTTCAGATTCATAGGCAGCCAAAGATGCCGGACTCCATCTTCCCCTTTTTACTTCAAACAACTCCGACGTTCCATCCGGCGCGTGACGTCAGCGGCGAACTTTAGATGTTAAATTCTACATGATTTATTTTCAAACATCTCAAACATTCCCATTGGATTTTTTTTGGAAGTTTATTTTTAATTTTATTTACATTTTACAAACCGCATTTTTTTCACATTCAAAAAAAAAGAACACTTTTAACTCATCCGATTTTTTATTTTAAAATACATTTTACAAACCACATTATTTTCACATTCAAAAAAAAATTACTATTTTAACTCATCCGATTTTTTATTTTTTAAATACATTTTACAAACCACATTAAAAAAAAAAAACGATTTTAACTCATCACATAATACATCGATTTTTTTATTTTAAAATACATTTTACAAACCACATTATTTTCACATTAAAAAAAAATTACTATTTTAACTCACACATAATACACGGGCCTGTCCGTCCTACATGTATTTGTGTGTGTTTACCTTGTTTTTTCACACCTGGAGCTCATCTTAAACAGAAGCTTCTGCGACCCTTTTATGATCAAAAGTTTTTCTTATAAAATACCTTCATTCTGTTTAGTCGTTTATGGCAAAACAGATTTGGAAAAACACCATATCTTTGGAAATATAGTTCAGTCTACTCCACTGTTTACCATTTAATTTTACATATTAAGCCACATTTTTGCTCCTATATCAAAATAATACATTTACTCACGTTTTTACTGTTAAATTAAAATAAGTT
>NW_023621032.1:0-5935 GCF_014905685.2 Nematolebias whitei
CCGAGGGCTGAGTGATACTAGCAATCACAGCATTGTAAGAGGGGGACAGTTGAACCCGGAGGCCTCCACCCCTGTTTAACGATGGACGATTTCTTTTCACAAAGATGGCCTCCTTTACTCCTCTCTCAAACCATCGTTCCTCTCTGTCCAGGATGTGAACATCTTCATCCCTGAAAGAGTGACCGCTGGTCTGGAGATGAGTGTAGACCGCAGAGTCCTGACCTGATGATGTTGATCTTCTGTGCTGGGCCATCCTTTTGGCCAGTGGCTGTTTTGTTTCCCCGATGTAAGACTGATCACAGCCCTCTTGACACTGAACAGCATACACAACATTGCTCTGTTGGTGCCGGGGGACTGGATCTTTGGGATGAACCAGTCTTTGCCGTAATGTATTTTGGGGTTTAAAAGCCACTGGGACGTTATGTTTAGGAAATAAACGTCTCAGTTTCTCTGATACTCCCTCAACATATGGAATGACCACTGGTCTGGGTCTGGGTTCCTCCTTCTCACCTGTTGGCTGACTGGAGTCCTGTTTGGGTTTCTTCTCTGCTTTCAGGAAGGCCCAGTTAGGATATCCGCATTGCTCTAGAGCCTGTCTTGTGTGGGATTTCTCCTTCTGCCTGGCTCCTGAGCTAGTGGGGACGCTGTCTGCTCTGTGATACAGAGTCCTGTTGACTCCTAACTTGTGCTCCAAAGGGTGATGGGAGTCAAACTCAAAATACTGGTCTGTGTGGGTGGGTTTGCGGTACACCTAAGTTTGCAAATGTCCTCTATCCGAGACTGAGACCTCACAGTCCAAGAAAGCCAACCTGCCATTTTTTACATCTTCTCGTGTGAACTTGATGTATTTATCCACAGAGTTGATGTGGTCAGTAAAATGTTGGACTTCCTGAGATTTGATTTTAACCCAGGTGTCGTGAACATACCTGAACCAATGACTTGGTGGTGTCCCTGAAAAGGACGTCAAGGCTCTCTTTTCTACCTCCTCCATGTACAGGTTGGCAACAATAGGAGAAACTGGAGACCCCATAGCACACCCATGTTTCTGCCTATAATATTGCTCCCCATATGTGAAGTAGGTTGACTGCAGGCACAGTTTCAAGAGTTGACACAGTTGTTCTGTGGAAAGTGTGGTCCTGCTACTCAGAGTGGTGTCTGATTTTAATTTTAAACTGACCACCTCTACTGCATCATCAACAGGAATGCACGTAAAGAGTGATGTGACATCAAAAGAGACCATTGTTTAATCAGTCTCCATGATGACATCCCTCACCTTGTCCACAAAGTCCATGGTGTTCTGTATGTGGTGTTCTGAGCTGCCAACTAAAGGGATGAGTACAGACGCCAGATATTTGGAAACATTGTAAGTGACAGAGTTAATCCTACTAACAATTGGTCTTAAAGGTACACCTTGTTTGTGGATTTTAGGTAAACCATACAGACTAGGTGTGGCCTCCCCTGGGTACAGTCTGTGGTACAGAAAACGGTCAATAGCCTTGTCCTGCTCCAAAATTTTCAGGCAATATATTAACTTTTTCTTGTAACTACTTCCTGGATCTCTTTTCAGAGGTTCATAAGTGTTTAAGTCACAAAGGAGTGTCATAACTTTCTCATGATAGTCTTTCTGGTTCAAAATCACTGTGCACCTTCCTTTGTCTGCTGGGAGAATGATGATGTTTTTGTCCTTGCTAAGAGTGGTGAGTGCATCCCTCTCCTCTCTACTGATGTTGGAAGGTGGTGGTTTGGCATTGCTGAGGCAGGCTGAAACTTTGATTCTGAGCTGTTCTGCTTCAGCCTCTTTAATTTTGTTGTTGCGGATGGCTGACTCAGTAACTGTGATCATCTCCACCAGAGGAATTCTACTTGGTGCAACCGCAAAGTTCAGTCCCCTGGCAAGAATCTCTATCTCTGGCTGGGTGAGCTGTCTGTCAGATAAATTCTTCACCCACTTTTCTGTCTCCCTGGCATGTAATTGACTACTGGAGTGTTGTCCTACACTGAATGTGTTGTTATTGGAATAGTGATGGTGTTGATGAGCTATTAGTACGTTAAACTTGTTTTGTTGTCGAGTCTTGGACTTGACATGCTGTGCTAAGCGTGCCTGATCTGTACAGTCCAACAAAGGAGGCCATCTTTGTGAAAAGAAACCGTCCATCGTTAAACAGGGGTGGAGGCCTCCGGGTTCAACTGTCCCCCTCTTACAATGCTGTGATTGCTAGTATCACTCAGCCCTCTGTGAATAGTAAACAGCCATCAGTGTGCTAATGATCCATTGTTAGGCTGATGGTCCTTCTTGAGCATGTGATCAGCTGGTTTTGGTTGTCGGCAGCAATCTGGTTGATCCACTCTGAGAAGGTGCTATTTAAGAGACTGAGCTGAAAACAGCACCTCAGACTGAGGAAGTCTCTTGGATGAGAGACGAAACGTTTCTATATTTTTTTGCTTTGTTTTGTTTGTTGTTTTTTTGAATGTCCAGAGGACCAGATTGAACTTTTTTGGAATATTTTAAGTGGTTTTACTGTGATATATACTTACACCGAATGTCATAATAACTTCTTTAACTAAAATCAGTTAAATAGTTTTTTTTTTTACCCAGCCCTGGTGGACGATACCCGAGTCAAAATCCAAGCTAAGGAAGTAGAAGTGTTCACCAGACATGCAGGGTCTGATGGTGCTCTGATAAGCACTTTGGTAACAGTTCCTGTTTTAAACGTGCTATACAAATAAATCTGACTTGACTCTGGCACTGTGCCAGATCACTGGTGTACCTGCGAATAAAAATAATTAGAGTTCACCAAGAGATTTAACAGAAATTTCTCTGGATCTAACAGAGGTGCAGCTTACGCTCCCAACCACACTAGATAGGCCTACTAACCAGTCAGAAGAAGTGTGGTGCCTGGCCTTGGGTCTTGGTAAAACTGTGATTCAGATCCTGCAGTGGTTCTGTGTGCTGTTGAATGTCTCTGTTTCCTGGGCTGCTTTAATGTATGGGCTGACCTGGGCTGAAGTCCAGGGGCCTACAGCATTGGGGGGGGCCTGTTGTTTTGAGGTCACGTGATGAGCTGAAATACATCATTTTGTAACTTGTCAGGTTTTCTGTCAATCATTTCTGATGCATGTTTGTGGTGCTGATCCAAATAAAAAGTGACCCACGTGGGCTCACTGGCCATGAGCTGATCAATCAGAATGTGTGTTGCTAGAATGGAGCTGTGTCCCTCAATGATTGACTGACAGCTGTCCACATGTTGTGGAAGACGTCTTGTTCAAAAGCGGTGCTCAAAATAAAAGAACATATTTGTCAGAACAAGTTTGAAAAAGAACTGGAGACCATATTGAAGCTGGCAGATTTTTAAAAACATCTGTCAGAGAAGCTGAACCCACAGAATGACGTTCACTGATTCTTCCACCACCTGAGGGGGAGGAGGACGAGGCGTGGCCCCCGCAGGTGATGCTACAGTATATTAGCTGGAGAGGAGCAGACAGGTGGAGCTGGGGAGAAGGGAGGAGCACAGGAGGAGCAGAGAGACGAGCAGGCAATGAGACACATCTGATGACTTTTATAACAGTGACCCACGGGAGCGTGCACAGCCTGTCTCTGTATAATTTGCTGTTTCTGTTGCTTTAGTTTTTGGAAATAAACAATATTAACACTAAAATAGGTATATTTGAACAAAACTACAGGAAAGGTGTGTCTCTGATTAACTTGTCTTTTTTTATTGTCCCAAACCCTCCAAATGTTCTCTCTGTGAAGGAGTCAGTTTTAGATGTTCGTAGTTCATCATAATTTGCTAATTTCAGTCCTACACTGTATTAAATCATTAAAAACAAGGTTTTGGGGATTTGGATGAGGTAAATTGTTGATATTTGGGACCAGACTTTATGAAAAATTTAACGCATTTAATGATCAAACATGAAATATAAATGATGCCTTCTCAATAACAGGTGGTTTGCCTGTATTATTAACAATCATGTGATTTTTAATGTTCAAGTATTTTTAGCAACAAGAAAGTTCATAAATTGTCATTTTTAACAGCAACCTTGAAAATGAGCAAGTTTATTCTCAGTGATAAAACTCCTAAAGGTTGACACTGGAAATGTGATTTAGCTGTTAAGTAATCGTTAAATTCATCCATCCATTATCTTTAACCTGCTTCTTCCATTTTTGGGTCACGGGGGTCGCCGGTGCCCATGTCCAGCAATCACTGTGCGAGGGGCGGGGTACACCCTGGACGGGTCGCAAGTTCATCACAGGGACACATAGAGACAAACGAGACAAACAACAATTCACTCTCTCACTCACACCGAGAGTCAATTTAGAGTTACCAATCATGCATGTTTTTGGTCTGTGGGAGGAAACCGGAGTACCTGGAGAAAACCCACGCATGCACAGAGAGAACATGCAAACTCCACTCAGAAAGGCCCCCGGACCGGGATTTGAACCAGGGACCTGCTCGCTGAGAGGCAGCAGTTCTACCAGTTGCACCACCGTGCTGCCCTTCAATAAATTCAAAAGGGTGATATTAAAAAAATTAATTTGTCACAGATGGTCCTTTGTTCAGAACAGAATAACTTGAAATTTAGTTTTTCGGCCTTTAAAATTGTTCTTTTGTACAATTATGTTGGTATTAATGTATATGCAGACATAATATGGTGATTGTGAGGGGGAAATTGTGTGTGTGTGTGTGTGTGCGTGTGTGTGTGTGTGTGTGTTGAAGTAACAATGTCCTTAATGTTCATGTGTTTCAGTGGTTCCTGCTTCTGTTTAGAGCTGATTAAAAGAAGAAGCTCCTCAAGACTGAAAACCTGATGTGGACCAGCAGGACCCAGAGCCTCTTATCATAGAGTGGAAGAAAAGACCCTTAGACCACTCTGGTGGGAGACCAACTCAATATGGAGGAGACCAATATCAGGTTTT
Source organism: Nematolebias whitei (assembly GCF_014905685.2). Taxonomy (NCBI): domain Eukaryota; kingdom Metazoa; phylum Chordata; class Actinopteri; order Cyprinodontiformes; family Rivulidae; genus Nematolebias; species Nematolebias whitei. The sequence goes on from NW_023621032.1 coordinate 4,916, forward strand.
TGGTCACTACAGTTTCTTTAAAGAGTGAGGAGGATAAAAAACAATTTACCAAGAACCCAGATTTAAAGACTCACAAAGACAGTTCCAGCTCTTCAAAGACTGACGTTAATGAGGACGATAAAGAGGATGGTGAAATGACCGATCCTGACTCTCTGCTAAAGAACTCATCAGACTCTGAATCAGAACGTGAAGACAGTATGAAAGACTGGAAGGAGAGCAGGGCTCCTGAATCAGAGGTAAAAACTGTCAACAAATCTTTGACCTGCTCTGAGTGTGGTAAGCAGTATGTCAGTAACCGGACTCTTCAAAGACACATGACAAGTCATTCAGGAGTGAAGTCTTCAAGCTGTCTGCTTAATAAGAAATGTGTTGGAGAGAAGAAACATGTAGAGTTACGCAGGAAAGTCCAGGCAAGACCAAAATCAATAAGCTGTGATGACTGTGGTAAAAGATTTCCTTCCAAATCAAATTTAATCTTACACATGAGAGTCCACACAGGAGACAAGCCGTTTCCTTGTGAACTTTGTGGACAAAGGTTTAGTCAGAAGACACATTTAAACAGTCACATGAGAGTCCACACAGGAGACAAGCCGTTTCCGTGTGAACTTTGTGGACAAAGGTTTAGTCAGAAGACAAATTTAAACACACACATGAGAGTCCACACAGGAGACAAGCCGTTTCCGTGTAAACTTTGTGGACAAAGGTTTAGTCAGAAGACACATTTAAACTCACACATGAGAGTCCACACAGGAGACAAGCCGTTTCCGTGTGAACTTTGTGGACAAAGGTTCAGTTGGAAGACAGATGTAAGCAGACACATGAGAGTCCACACAGGAGACAAGCCGTTTCCGTGTGAACTTTGTGGACAAAGGTTTAGTCATAAGACAAGTTTAAACACACACATGAGAGTCCACACAGGAGACAAGCCGTTTCCGTGTGAACTTTGTGGACAAAGGTTTAGTCAGAAGACAAGTTTAAACACACACATGAGAGTCCACACAGGAGACAAGCCGTTTCCGT
>NW_023621033.1:0-5933 GCF_014905685.2 Nematolebias whitei
TTTCAAGAAAGAGAGTCTCAGGATGGGTGAACCTGTATTTCTGGATTCAAATCAATGAAATGACAGTTCCTGTCCCACAAGGCTCTTAAGGTCAAGGGTTTTGACCTTAGGCTTAGTTTTGACATCAGGTTAAGTTCACTACAGTCCCCCCTTTGGAAATCATCACCTGTCCATGGGGATGAATTCCAAACATGAACTTACGCCTTCGATTGTCCTTGAAGCTTGATGTAATCCAGCAAAGAAACAAGAGTCAAGAGTAATCCAGCAAGGAAAACAAAGTCAAAGGTAATTCCACAATGTTCTTGGCAATTCCATTGTGTTGATTATAATTCCATAACGTCTCGATAATTCCATTGTAGCAATGCTTTAACCCCTTGGAAACAGAGTCTGTAATCCATTGGAAAAAGTCATATAATCCACAACGGTAAATCCACAACGATTGGAAGTGTTGATTAATCAGCATACAGAGGGGTACCCTTGGATTGAACTGAAGATGCGGCCACTGGATGAAGAGTGGAGACCAACGTCAGGATTGCAGGTCGCCTCCAGCGAAGGTCGTCTCTGGGCGACGTCCAGTCGGTGCCGTTCTGGTTCAAATGTGACATGCAATTATGTGGTTTAAGGTGGGCTTATGAAGGGGATTTTACATAAGGCCTTAAACTATATGCACCTGGTGTGTAAGCTATTATGATTGGGAACAGCTACAATTACCAGTTAAGGGGTGGAACATGCTGAAAAGGGGTAACTACAGGGGTTTATACCTATAGAAAAGGGTTCCAAACTATTTTTCCATTTCTAACTTGGTTTAAGTTAGCTTTACATGGCAAAATATAGTTTGGTTCAATTGTCTGTTGTCTTTTAGACGAACGACTTGAGATTGGGTGTTTGGTTTCCCCATAAATGTTTTGGAAGTCTATGGCGAGACTTATCAAAAAGAATTAGCTATCCCCCCGAATAGAATTGTTCGAGTAGGTTCGGCTTAAGCGTCGTGAGATCAATGTAGATTATGGTACTTAAGGTAGCAATAATATACATTAACTCTGCAAAGATTGCAATTTAATGAATGAACTGCATGTTGGCATGGTTAAAGGCCTCTTAGTCTCTAACTTAACTACACAACAAAATTCATTCTTGCCTGGGGTGTTCAAAAACAATACCAAAACCCAATTAAACGATGTCTCAACATCGACAAAAACAGTGACTAAGCAACCAGTAAAACAACGTTTCAACATTGACAAAAGCAGTGATTAAGCAACTAGAAAACGACGTTTCGGTGCGCCACTCACTCTGAATGTCAGATTTGATCATGTTATCGCGTCTGGTAGCATTATCCTAACTGGCGTCACCCCCCTTCGGTCATGGGAGACCGCAAACACGGGTGAGGACGTCGCTCCATGAGCTAAAGTTAGGCTGTCCTTGAGTAGTTTTAACTGTTTGCGCAGCTGAAAGAGGACTTTTAGGTCTGGATCGGAATCCAGTTTACCTTTCGATGGGGTGTATTTGTCTGGGTCAGTCAGATACAGTATCATCGATTTAATTGCAGGATCATCCAACTTCTGAGGTTGGATGATGTCTGGGTCAATTGACAATGACTTTTCATATTTTAGAAGAACTTGGCGAGGTTTGTCTCTTTCTTCATCAGATGTCAGAGTGTCGGCTTGGGCGACCACCTGTTCAATCTGTGATGAGACTGATGAGGGTTCTTACTCCGTGGGGAGCTCCAACGAATCCTTTTCTGAGTCGTCGGACCTGTCTATGGGTAAGACACCATAGGTTTGAGGCCCTTGGTCGACGTCATTGTTTGAGAAAAGAGCGATGGCCTGTGATGGTTTCGTGAAACATACTGGCCCAGCTTCTTGACTCGGTACCAGCCCTCCCAGAACTGGAATGCCTAGTTCAAAATCATGAAGGTCAGGTTCTGAGTTTTCAGTTTGCGATGACTCGTCATCGTTTGTGTGTGAGTTTATCCCCCCTTCGTCCGATGAGGGGTTGTTGGAGGCAGCAACAGCAATGTCTTGGTGTGTTTCACCGACATCTGTAATGTTGTCATTCGCGCCTTCAGAGTTAGTAGCGATCAGATCACTACATTGTGCTCCTGGTTGGATTCCCATTTCAGCGTCATTCAAAGTTTCTACAAACCTTTGTAGTTTCTCTGTCTCCTCCGAGCTCAGAGGTGTAGGGCTTTGCTCCTGGGACCTTTGTGATTTCATCGCCTCGGTCCGTTTCGTCCGAGGTGGGGGAGGGTTAGGTACGTCTTTTGGGGGTTCCTCTTCGGATTTCCCCTGATAATATGGGTCCTCTTGGATCCCATATCTTTGCGTCCTACGCATGCCCCATATACGATACTCACGTTCATCCTCTGAAAGAGGAGCATTTTTGTCCCAGCGTGCACCTTCATCACGTGGTTTGTCAGTTTGAAAATACTGCCTTTTCTCGCCTGTTTTAGGAGGAGGTGGCGATGTACGCCTCTCCTCCATTTCTAGGGAGTGGGGTTTAACCTTTACATCAGGAAACACTTCTATGGGCGTCTTAGAACATGCCTCGAACACATTCACTGCACACTGTCTCACGTTCGGTGGAAGAGACCTGTTCAGGTCTGTTCCTACCGCCCGAGATGAGGGTGGATTAAGAGCAGGAGGTGCAACAACGTCTTTCTGAGGTGTTTGTGGGTGACCTGAACTTTGTCCACGGTCTTCTCTGAGTTCCAGACAAACTCGCCCCACGTCAGAAATCTTGTTTGTTGCTGCTCTTAGCTTCTCCTCACATGCCTTAAGGCGTTCCTGTGATGTCCGACATTCACCTTGTAAATGCCGACAATGATGGAGCAATACCGCCCTTTCCGCTCTGCAATCCTCAAGTTGTGTTGTAAGCACATCTATTTCACCTTTGCAGCGGGAAACTTGTGACATTTTCTCGTCGTGATCCCGTCTTAATGCAAAGTATTCACTGGACCACAGCTCTTTAGCATCCCTGGCTTCAGATAGTGATGCATTAAGTAACTGTATTTTGCTATTCAGCGAATCAATTTCTGCATTTGCATATTGCCGTGATTGAAACATCTGTTCAGAATGTTTTCTTGTGAGGACCTCGTGTTCACTTTTAAATTGAAGGAAGTGTTCTTCAATCTTCTGAACCACCTCTTTTTCACTGTATAACCTTAGTGCAAGGTCATCAGCTTTCCTAACAACTGCATAGAATGATTCTTTCAGCAAAATTGCAATTCTAGCCAGCTTTTCATAACTTGACAATGTAATTTCTGTAGAGGTCACAACTTCTGCAACCTCCATCAGATCGTCCAACAACTCTTTTGGGTTCATGCAGTCCGCCCGTCTGCCATATGGATGTAAGGAAGCTGTCAGCAGCGCTAACGCATCTTCCAATCTGTCCTTCATCCCATAAGGATCAAAGTCTTTTTCCCTGACACCTGTCATGGTTATTCACTGTTCAACACTTTTTCTGGATAAAACAATTGCCAGCTTCAGATATTTTTACAGGTAAATAATTGTATTCAAATGTCAATGAGTTTCACACTATTTTAGCTTTGGGTTTACACAAAAGTACTGTTATAAGTCACTTATTCAAATGTGAGCACCTGTCTCAGGTTTTACCCCAATTCATGAATATTTAAGTAAATGCTTCCATGCAGTGTTACTTGTATGTGCTTATTTTTCAACAGATACTAGATTACCAAGCTCTTTTTAGTGTATTTTACTCTAAAGCACTGAATTTTTATAAACCTGCAATTTTTCTTTTTAGTCTCACAGCAACATTAGTTTAAAATGTTTTTAAACCGTTTACTTCCAGAAATTCGCTATTTTAAACAGTTACTCATCAACCCAGGTGGGTGAAAAGAGAAAGGAAAGTTGATGATGTGTCAGGATTAATCAGTCTTTCTTCAGAAAAACTGTTATTACTCCTGTCCTCCTGCAAATCTTCTATTTAAAATTAAATAGGAAGATACATTTTTAGGTGGCAACTTAAACAGAAAAGTTTCTTTTTCCTGATAAGTTTACTCTTATCTAGTGATTTTGCAATTAAACGTGTATTATCTTTCAAGCAAATGAGTAACTGATCAACTCTGTGATTATCTGTTACTGTGTCTACCAAAAGTTCTCATTTTTTTCATTTTGCACCTGCTTGAGGATTTATCAGTGAATGAAAAATATCCTAGTAAACGCCTCTCTGGGCGTAAATACTTTACTGACTTTTAATGGTAAGATAACATAACAGTATAAATCAGCTCGAGGAACGTTTATTAGCTCAAAAATGCCTTACAGAAAGCAAAATACGTTTAATTTCACTCAAAAACCTAAAACTGAAGTGAAACTGTGATCTCAAGTTTCTCCAGGAGGTGGCAGTGTTTAGCTTTTTACCAGCAGGAGTCTATGACGACTTCCTGTGACGTTCGGTTGACATCCTGTTTTTAGCCGCTTAGCTTAAAGTTAGCTTAGGCTAAACTCGGTTAAAATCAACATTTCTGAACGAATTTAAGCGTAAACGTGGCGTTCTTTCAACAAACACGACTTTTTTGCATGAAACATGAGTTTTAGGGGACATATGGCAAGTTTTAATTAGTGATTTTAAGCACAGCAAACGCTACGGTTGCAACCGAGCTCATTTCCGACATGGAGGAAGTGACGTGACACGTCACTCATCCGGTCGTTAGCTGTTAGCTTAAAATTAGCATCGCTAGCGTTGTTCAAAAACATCATTTAATGACGGATTTTAAACTCAAACGCGGCGAAATTTCAACAATTAGACTTCGAAGAACTTAGCAGCTGATCAGAATACAGCTTTTAAAGCGTTTTTGAACTTTAAAAAGCAGATTTTATTCCCTATGAAAACGAGTTTTCATTTTCGGGTCACTGACTGACACGTCCCTCATCCAATGAGAGCGTTCCACGGCAGCTAATTCAACTGAATCCAACCAATCACGAACCGTTTTCCCCAGCTAGCATGTTAGATTTATCTGAACAAGTCCGTCACTTTTCTGTCTTTTAAACTGTCAAAATGCACTTTTTCTGTTAAAAAATGTAACGAATCAATTCTGAGCTTAGCTGAGACTTCGTCCAGTCCAAAACCGGGTCTTGCAGCAGAACCTCCGTCCTTTTAAACAGAATAAACGTTTTCCACAGCTCATCAGCTTAGTTACACACAACAGACGTACAATTTCAGCTTTCATAAAGACTCAATGACACTATTTCAGCTTTCAAAACATCACTAGCTGCAGTATTTCTGTGAGCTTTCTGAGCATCACAGCCCAACACGCTGCGCTCTGCTATTTTTTCTTCATGCCAACATGTAAAATCAATTATTACATGAATACACAGTCCATTTATGAGCACGTGACGGGCCACCAATATGTAGATGAACAGATGCTGAGATATATTCATCAATTAAAATGGATTCCTCATTTTTCTGTACTGAATAAAACGTGCATTGAATTTAATGAAATGCAAACGTGAGACGTCATTCATCTTTGACCCATCAAAATGAATGCGGTCATTTATTTACAGAATCAAAGTTTAACATCAAACATTTACATTAATTTGGCAAAATATGAAAATAACAACATAATCAATCAATCAGGAAAACCATACGGCCATGATTTTCCGTTGCTTCACCACAGACATTTATGAAAACTGTACAATTATGATCAATTATCCACACGGCGGTGGATGAGCACTTTACACAGACATTTCTAAAATATCTGGAAGGATTTCTACTTGAGAGAAGAATGGAAATGAAGTTTAAAAGGGAGTAAAAGATGGTATGTGAGGGGAAGTGTTCACCAGAACCGACACTCTCCATCAGAACCCAGCTTTCCTCGGTACGCTTTGGTAGGAAACTTGACTCATTACCTTTCTGAAGATTAATCAGCAGATATGGAGGTCCAGTTAACGCTACCTGTCCAGCGTCTCCATAGGATGGCT
>NW_023621034.1:0-557 GCF_014905685.2 Nematolebias whitei
AGGGACAGGTGTGAATGATAAAGATTGAGTGGAGAGGCAGACTGAGGAGTGAGTGGAGAATAACAGAATCAGATAAACAGAAAATCACACACAGAGCAGAACAACAAAAATATAAAGAGCAGACAGAGACAGAACCTAGAAATGGAAGGAAATGATTTAGTTTGTGGGATGATTGTTTGAAGATATAAATGTTGGTTCCTGGTTGCAGCTTGAAGGAGAAGGCAGAGGCTTAGGCAGATGGGGGGGCAGCGGGGCCGCTGACCGTGACAGTTGGTTCCTGGTTGCAGCTTGAAGGAGAAGGCAGAGGCTTAGGCAGATGGGGGGGGCAGCGGGGGCCGCTGACCGTGACATTCACTCTTGTTTGGTATCAGTCAGACCTCCATTGCACGACTACAACTGGTCCAGAATGCAGCAGCCCGATTTTTAACCAGTACAGGCGAAAGAGAGCACATTACACCAGTTTTGGCCTCACTGCACTGGTTACCGGTTCACTTTCGAATCCAGTTCAAAATACTCATGTACGTCTACAAATCACTGAACAGTGTCCCCCCCCCCCC
>NW_023621034.1:657-5930 GCF_014905685.2 Nematolebias whitei
CCGTATGTCCCACCACGCCCCCTGAGGTCAGCAGACCAGTTGCTCCTCACAGTTCCAGGAACTCGTCTTAAGCGCAGAGGTGACAGGGCCTTCTCTGTAGCAGGACCAAGACTTTGGAACGAGTTACCTCTGCTTGTCAGACAGGCCCCTTCCCTCTCGGTTTTCAAGTCCCGTTTAAAAACTCACTACTATTCAGTAGCTTTCAACACCAGATGATCTGTGTTTTGATCCTGTACGCTCCACACTGGTTTGTCGTCATTATCTGCATCTTTTTTATGTCTATATTCTGATTTACCTCATTTTGTATTTTGCTTTGTGTGTTACCTGTTGTTCTGTCTGTACAGCACTTTGGTTGGCCTTGTTGCTGTTTTAAGTGCTTTATAAATAAAGTGGAATGGTATGGTATGGTACACATTCATACCGCACTATACCACACACACATTCGTACAGCACTCTACCACACACACATTCATACCGCACTATACCACACACACATTCATGTAGCACTATACCACACACACAATCATACAACACTCACACTTTCATACAGGACTATAGTACACAAATACATTTCCTCCCTGGCTCTGATTGAGGTGGCTGCTCGTCTTCCCTCCCCCATTTTTCCTTCCTCCTGCTCTGCTTTGTGTGTCTGAAGTGCCTGGTTCACATCTCCCAAACGTAAATTAAGATTTTGAATTTGGTAACTTGGATGTTCAACAAAATCGACAAAATTTTTTCAACAAAGCGACAAGGTCCTGGAAAACCGGCATGTCCAGCTGAGACTCACGCTGTGGGGTACATCATGGATCCATGGAGTGTGGCAGCTGATGGTCCTCTCAGTCCTGTCTCGAGATGATGCTGAAGACGTTTACATATTTGGATTTATGATAGCAGGGACTCTGCTTCTTTGGCATCGACGGGGCTCTGTTTTATCGACTATTGAAGAAGACGTCAGCAGCAGTTTCAGCCATGGCAAAGCTTCCGAGTTAGTGTGAAGGTTTGGTCTGTGCTGTAGGAACTTTGAATCAACTGGTTTATTCATTCAACCTTTATTTAAACAGATAAATCACATTGAGCCTCAAAGACTCATTTACAAATGAGACCTGTTTGGACAGACAAAAACAGTGGTTAACTGGACACATGTAGGAGTTGGAGGCGAAAAAAATTCCTATCGGACTTTTTTTTTTCCTGCCTGAGAAAAAAACCCTCTAATATTAAAAAACACCTCGCACAAACAAGCACATATTTCCGTAAACCTTCTGCAGACGGGGGAGACGAGAGCGGTCAGCAATGTCCATAGATGCTCTCGAGGTCACTGTAAGAGTTCTGATAGGATGTAATAATCAGCCAGTGTCCTCCGGTGAGATCCATAAACATTCGAGGGATGTCGAGGAATGGCCAAGAATAACGTCTATGAGAATCCAAGAGTCCTGAAATGATGACACAAGTTTATTCAGCTGGTTTCATCTGGTTATCAGTTGAAAATTCCTCAGGGAGGGGGTGGTGAGCGTCAGATCACATGTTCTCCAGGTGAATTCAGATAAGATGACCTTCAAGACCAGCCAAGGGAACCAAATTCAGGTAAACACAAAGTTGTTTTGGGGACAGGCAGAACTTAATGACATCTACCTTGAGTCTGTGTTGGTCCACTCGGTTCCGAAATGTCCAAAATTCATGGCCGCACCGATGGAACATGACTGAGTAAAATCCCCGAGATCTGATCCATTCTGCCCAAACCATTTGAGTCTGGGTACTCGAGACATGAACCAAGCCATCATAAAGGCAAGCAGCGTGATCAGGTCCAAATTTGCTGCCGACGACTTCCTTGATTGTTGATAAAACCAGCAACCAGTTGAATCCAAAAAGCAGGAACCAGTTATCGAAAATCCAATTAAATATGCGTCCTTAAAATCCACAGCTGGCAGCAGAGATAGACACATCATCAAGTCTTCCAGTCGATGAGATATCCAGCTGCGTACGTGCCAACAGGGCAAATCGGCTCGCCTAAAGCCTGTCTTCTCTTTGAGGAAATGTTGTAAATTGAGTTGAGGGACCAACTGATCAGAACAAGTCAATAATTATGGTTCGGAAGATGCAAGAGAGGCTCAGAAGCAGTTTCACAGACAGACAGAGCAGCAAAGCAGAGAGGGAGGGGAGAAGCATCCGATCTCAGCGAGCGCAAGTGGTGAAGTGAGCTAAACCATAAGGTGGAGGCAATTTAGGAGAATCGCAAGCCGCCTGCGGTTTCTGGGCCTCATCAGCGTGGTGGGATCGACTTTGAAGGAGACTCATAACATGGATCAGTGGAATGGATTCCCATAATCAGGCCATTTTTTGAACCAGAACGTCCAGAATGGACTCTAGGCTGAAGGAAAAAGTAATCTGTCTGCCTGAAGAAAAACAACAATCAAAGCTTATCTGAATCTGAATCCCCGATGGCCTCGGAGGCGGGCCGACTATCAAATTTCTCCTGGGTCATGGGTAACCAAGAATAAAAACTTCATCTATCACTCACACACACACACACACACACACACACACCAGAACTTTCTGTGCAAGCTTATCAGAACTGTCGGCTGAAACAACATCTTCAGAAACTGTGGCTGGTCTGAAAAACGCTCATGGACTAATCTCAACACCTCGATGTCAAATGCAAATGTGATCATGTTTTAATTGAGCTGCTGGTAGAGTTTTTTAATGTCTCAAATCGTGTCCTGATGGACAAGATGTGAAAGATCTTTTTTTTGTAATACCACTATCTACCCTCATGTTTCTCCCCCTTTTCCTATCTAACATCATTATCTGATAAGGATAAGAGAGGCCGCGCTTTCTATAATTGCAGCTTCGTGCACTCCGTCCATCTTCCGGACGACTGCATGTACATGTTCTCCTTGTATCTCGGTGCAATGATAATAAAGCTTATTCTGATTCTGACATACGCACACACACATTCAGCACTCTACTACACACACACACACACACACACACACACACACACACACACACACACATACACACACGTTGTTACAGCACTCTAATACATCTTTACAAAGATTAATCAGAGCTTTATCACATTCATACACTGATGGGACACACATCAGAGGCAATGAGGAGTTCAGTGTCTTGCCCAGGGACACTTCAGCATGTGACTGATGGTGGAATTAAACCCCCAACTCTCCCATTGGCGGACAACAGCTCCAACCACTCAGCCACCGCTGCCCCCTTTGAAGCCACATCAAACAAATAAAGTCCACTTCATAAAAATGAAAAGATTTCCTCACTTCAGATGTCCCTGCTCGGTGGTTCTGTCCGGGTCCCCCATGTCTCAACTGGCTGTCTCTTTGCATCTGTCCTCCAGAACCTTCTAGTCTTTTATTAACCACTCCTCGACCCCGCTCCGTAAAAAATCCAGTCCGCCTCAGTTCTACAGTGACATTTGAAGTCTCTAGGGAACAGGAACACCCAGATCCTCCTGGTTGGGTGTCAGCTCACACACAATAACTGTTCCAGATCCTGAGGCCATGGTCTGTCTTTATTACTGTAACAGAAAACAACCGGAGGACTTCAGGTAATGTGTCCATTTATGAAAAGAGAGAATCAAGTTCTTCTAGTAATTTTCACCTGCTTTTGTTTCCTCAGATTGGTTTTAAGTTAAGTAATTAATGTTTAGTGTTTAGCGTATTTATCAGTTTATATCTTACATCCTTATTTATTGCTTTTTTTACACTATATTTTTGCTATTGTTGGATGTAACTTGGACCCTGAGTACACAATTTCATTCCACCTCATGTCAAGTCAAGTCACATTTATTTATATAGCACATTTAAAACAGTAACTGTTATCAAAGTGCTTACCAAAAAACATCACAGCATCAAATATTAATAACAAGATATTACAGCAACATAAACAAAAGCATAAAAAAATGAAATATAATGAGAAACAATGAAATACTGAATTCGATCACCTTGTGTTAAATGTCAGTGAGTACAGGTGTGTTCTGAGGAGAGATTTAAAAATAGAGACTGAGGTGGCCTGTCGAATGTTGATGGGCAGATTGTTCCAGAGTTTAGGGCCCACGACTGAAAACGCCCGATCTCCTCTGAGCTTCAGCTGGTTTTTGGTACGGCCAAATGCAGCTGGTCTGATGATCTCAAGGCCCGAGAAGGAGCATAAGGATGAAGGAGGTCGGGGAGGTATGAGGGTGTAAGATGCCCCCTCAATTAGGCCACTTCTGTTGTGTCTTGAAGACATCAAAGCCTGGATGTCTTTAAACTTCTTAAATTTCAATGAAAAGAAAACAGAAGTGATGGTGTTTGGTCCTAGTGGCTCTTGTGAACCTTGCCCTGTTGATCTGGGCCCTCTGGCACCACATGTAAAGAAAACTGTTTCTAACTTGGGTTTTAAAATGGACAGTGATTTTAAATTAGAGTCCCAGATTGGAGCGGTGGTCAAGACCAGTTTTTATCACCTCAGCTGGCTAAGGTAAAGTCCATCCTCACAAAACAGCAGCTGGAAACAGTAATCCATGCCTTCGTCACCTCTCGGCTGGATTACTGCAACGCTCTTTACCTTGGAGTCAGCCAGTCCTCCCTCAGACGCCTCCAGTTGGTCCAGTTGCTGCTGCTCGGCTTCTAACTGGAGTTCAAAAAAGGGAGCACATCACCCCCACTCTGGCTTCACTCCACTGGCTGCCTGTTCATTTTAGAGTTCATTTTAAGATTATTTTATTTGTTTTTAAAAGTTTAAATGGTCTTGCTCCATCCTCTCTCTGAGCTGCTTCACCCATACTCTCCTGCTCGGTGCCTCAGGTCAGCTGATCAGCTGCTCCTGGAGGTGCCGAGGTCTAAGCGGAGGCTCAGAGGGGACAGAGCTTTTTCTGTTGCTGCTCCAAGACTGTGGAACGATCTCCCTCTTCCCATCAGACGAGCTCCTTCACTGTCCAGTTTTAAAACTCTTTTAAAAACACATTTTTACTCCCTGGCTTTTAGCACACACTGAATTTACTCTGCACTGTTTTTAGTTTTTATTGATCTTAATGTTTTAACAACTGTTTTTATGTGTTTAAATGTTCTTGATTTTATATGTACAGCACTTTGTGGCAGCTGTGGTTGTTTTAAAGGGCTTTATAAATAAAGTATTATTATTATTATTATTATTATTATTATTATTAAGGCCATTAACACACTTAAATGTCAGCAGAAGAATCTTAAAATCAACTCTGTCACGTACAGGAAGCCAGTGAAGAGAGGACAGAACTGGAGTAATGTGCTCAA
>NW_023621035.1:0-5930 GCF_014905685.2 Nematolebias whitei
AGTCTCTGTCCATCTGGTCAGTTTTGACATAGGCCTAGTCCACTACAGTCCCCCCTTTGGAAATCATCGCCTGTCCATGGGGATGAATTCCAACCGTGAACTTACGCCTTCAAATCTCCTTGAGCTTGATGATAATTCCATAATGTTGTTGGTAATTCCATTGTAGCAATGCTTTAACCCCTTGGAAACAGAGTCTGTAATCCATTGGAAAAAGTCATATAATCCACAACGGTAAATCCACAACGATTGGAAGTGTTGATTAATCAGCATACAGAGGGGTACCCTTGGATTGAACTGAAGATGCGGCCACTGGATGAAGAGTGGAGACCAACGTCAGGATTGCAGGTCGCCTCCAGCGAAGGTTGTCTCCAGCGACGTCCAGCCTGTGCCGTTCTGGTTCAATGTGTCATGCAATTATGTGGTTTAAGGTGGGCTTATGAAGGGGATTTTACATAAGGCCTTAAACTATATGCACCTGGTGTGTAAGCTATTATGGTTGGGAACAGCTACAACTACCAGTTAAGGGGTGGAAAATGCTGACAAGGGTAACTACAGGGGTTTATGCCTATAGAAGAGTGTTCCAAACTATTTTTCCATTTCTAACTTGGCTTAAGTTAGCTTTACATGGTAAAATATAGTTTGGTGTAATTGTCTGTTGTCTTTTAGACGAACGACTTGAGATTGGGTGTTTGGTTTCCCCATAAATGTTTTGGAAGTCTATGGCGAGACTTATCAAAAAGGATTAGCTATCCCCCCGAATAGAATTGTTCGAGTAGGTTCGGCTTAAGCGTTGTGAGATCAATGTAGATTATGGTACTCAAGGTAGCAATAATATACATTGACTCCGCAAAGATTGCAATTTAACGAATGAACTGCATGTTGGCATGGTCAAAGGCCTCTTAGTCTCTAACTTAACTACACAACAAAATTCATTCTTGCCTGGGGTGTTCAAAAACAATACCAAAACCAATTAAACGATGTCTCAACATCGACAAAAACAGTGACTAAGCAACCAGTTAAACAACGTTTCAACATCGACAAAAGCAGTGATTAAGCAACTAGGAAACAACGTTTCGGTGCGCCACTCACTCTGAATGTCAGATTTGATCATGTTATCACGTCTGGTAGCATTATCCTAACTGGCGTCACCCCCCTTCGGTCATGGGAGACTGCGAACACGGGTGAGGACGTCGCTCCATGAGCTAAAGTTAGGCTGTCCTTGAGTAGTTTTAACTGTTTGCGCAGCTGCAAGAGGACTTTTAGGTCTGGATCGGAATCCAGTTTGACTTTCGATGGAGTGTATTTGTCTGGGTCAGTCAGATACAGTATCATCGATTTAATTGCAGGATCATCCAACTTCTGAAGTTGGATGATGTCTGGGTTAGTTGAAATTGACTTTTCATATTTTAAACGAACTTGGCTTAGTTTGTCTCTTTCTTCATCAGATGTCAGAGTGTCGGCTTGAGCGACCACCTGTTCTATCTGTGATGAGACTGATGAGGGTTCTTGCTCCTTGGGGAGCTCCAACGAATCCTTTTTTGAGTCGTCGGACCTGTCTATGGGCAAGGCACCATAGGTTTGTGGTCCGTGGTCGACGTCATTGGTTGAGAAAAGAGCGATGGCCTGTGATGGTTTCGTGAAACATCCTGGCCCAGCTTCTTGACTCGGTACCAGGTTATCTGGGAGTCCTCCCAGAACTGGAATGCCTAGTTCAAAATCATGAAAATCAGGTTCTAAGTTTTCAGTTTGCGATGACTCGTCATCGGTTGTGTGTGTGTTTATCCCCCCTTCGTCCGATGAGGGGTTGTTGGAGGCAGCAACAGCAATGTCTTGGTGTGTTTCACCGACATCTGTAATGTTGTCATTTGCGCATTCAGAGTTAGTAGCGATCACATCACTACATTGTGCTCCTGGTTGGGTTCCCATTTCAGCGTGTATCAAAGTTTCTAAAAACCTTTGCATTTCCTCTGTCTCTTCCGAGCTCAGAGGTTTAGGGCCTTGTTCCTGGGACCTTTGTGATTTTATCGCCTCGGGACGTTTCGTCCGAGGTGGGGGAGGGTTAGGTACGTCTTTTGGGGGTTCCTCTTCGGATTTCCCCTGATAATATGGGTCCTCTTGGATCCCATATCCTTGCATCCTACGCATGCCCCATATACGATAATCACGTTCATCCTCTGAAAGAGGAGCATTTTTGTCCCAGCGTGCACCTTCATCACGTGGTTTGTTAGTTTGAAAATACTGCCTTTTCTCGCCTGTTTTAGGAGGAGGTGGCGTCGCACGCCTTCCTTCCATTTCTAGGGAGTGGGGTTTAACCTTTATACCAGGAAACACCTCTATGGGCGTCTTAGCATGAGAACGTACCTCAAACACATTCACTGCACACTGTTTAATCTCATTTATGGATTTTTCTCTGAAATTTGCCATAATTTGTACTGACATGCGTATGTCAGTGTGGAGATTTTTGCTGAAAACAAATTTAAAATTTTCTTCTTCCTCCATTCCGGTTTCATTTCTGTAACCAAAATAAGCTTGGAAGATTCTTTTGTAATAGATCTTTGGATGTTCATTCTTGCCCTGCTTGACCTTGTCAGCGGCTGGGAAACCAGCAGGTCCCGTGCAGGAGTCGTACTCTTTGATCAAAGCTTCACACAGAAGGTTGTAATCCCTTCTCGTTGCACCTGGTAGACGCACGATGAAGGCGAACACCTCTCTGTCCGAAGTGTGTATTATCAGATTGATCTTATCTTCAACCGTAGCATTAGGATAATCCTTCAATCTGAATTCGAGATCTTTCAGGTACGCTTTTGTTCCAGATGAGCCCATCTGTCCAGGAACAAAGCGTTGTACATATTTTGAGAGTTTTAGCAGAACATCCAATGAAAGACGAAGTTTCCATGCACTCTGTTGCATGTTTTGTGGAGGAGACCTGTTCAGGTCTGTTCCTACCGCCCGAGATAAAGGTGGATTAAGAGCAGGATGTGCAACAACATCTTTCTGAGGTGTTTGTGGGTGACCTGGACTCTGTCCACGGTCTTCTCTGAGTTCCAGACAAACTCGCCCCACGTCAGAAATCTTGTTTGTTGCTGCTCTTAGTTTTTCCTCACATGCTTTTAAGCGTTCCTGTGATGTATGATAATCACTTTCTAAACGCATATGTAGCTGTTGTAAATTGTGTTTATCTGTTCTGCACTCTTCCAGCTTTTTGTTAAGTACATCTATTTTGCTATTCAGCGAATCAATTTCTGCATTTGCATTTTGCTGTGATTGAAACATCTGTTCAGAATGTTTTTTTGTGAGGACTTCGTGTTCACTTTTAAATTGAAGGAAGTGTTCTTCAATTTTCTGAACCACCTCTTTTTCACTGTCTAACCTTATTGCAAGGTAATCAGCTTTCTCAACAACCGTATAGAATGATTCTTTCAGCAAAATTGCGATTTTAGCCAGCTTTTCATAACTTGACTTTGTAATTTCTGTAGAGGTCACACTTTCTGCAACCTCCTTCAGATTGTCCAATAACTCTTTTGGGTTCATGCTCTCTGCCTGTTCATCATATGGATGTAAGGAATCTGTCAGAAGCGCTAACGCATTCTCCAAGCAGTCCCTTATCCCATAAGCATCAAAATCTTTTTTTAACACACCTGTCATGTTTTTCTCTGTGTAGCACTTTATCCGTTTAAAACAGTTGCAAGCTTCAGATATTTTACAGGTAAATATTTGTATTCAAGTTGTCATTGAGTTTTCACACTATTTTAGCTGTTTGGGTTTACACAAAAGTACTGTTATAAGTCAACTTATTCAAATGTGGGTACCTTTCTGTAGGTTTTACCCCAATTCATGAATATTTAAGTAAATGCTCTCGGCAGTGTTACTTGTATGTGCTTATTTTTCAACAGATACTAGATTACCAAGCTTTTTTTAGTGTATTTTACTCTAAAGCACTGAATTTTTAATAAACCTGCAGTTTTTCTAAGTCTCACAGCAATCATCGGTTTAAAACGTTTTTTAAACCGTTCTGTTCCAGAAATTCGCTATTTTAACAGTTACTCATAGAAGCAAGTGGTGAAAAGAAAAAGAAAATTGATGATGTTCAGGATTAATCAGTCCTTCCTCAGAAAAACTGTTATTCCTGTTCTCCTGTCTCATCCTCTATTTAAAATTAAATAGGAAGATTTATTTTTAGGTGGTAACTTAAACAGAAAAGTTTCTTTTTCCTGATAAGTTTACTCTTATTTAGTGATCTAGCAATTAAACGTGTATTATCTCTCCAGCAAATGAGTAAACTGTTCAACTCTGTGAATATTTGAACCGTATCTTTTAAAAAGTTTCTAATTTTATTTTGTACCTTTTTCTTAAGGAATTATCAGTGAATAAAAATGTGTTCGGTAAATGCTCTTTGCATAAATACCTTTTTTACTTTTTAAATGCAAGATAACAGTGACTATTCAGCTTTGAGGAACGTTTATTAACTCAAAAATGCCTTACAGAAAAATAAAAACGTTTAATTTCACTCTTTAAACCTAAAACTGAAGTGAAACCGTGATCTAAAGTTTCTCCAGGAGGGGGAAGTGTTTAGCTTTCTACCAGCAGGAGTCTATGACGACTTCCTGTGACGTTCGGTTGACATCCTGTTGTTAGCCGCTTAGCTTAAAGTTAGCTTCGGCTAAACTCGGTTAAAATCAACATTTCTGAACGAATTTAAGCGTAAACGTGGCGTTGTTTCAACAAGCACGGCTGTTATGCATGAACATGAGTTTTCTTGGGACATATGGCAGCTTTATTTAGTGATTTTAAGCGTAGTGAAGGCTCCGGTCGCAACTTTACATCTGACATGGAGGAAGTGACGTGACACGTCACTCATCCGGTCGTTAGCTGTTAGCTTAAAATTAGCATAGCTAGCGTTGTTCAAAAACATCATTTAATGACGGATTTTAAACCCTAACGTGGCAAAATTTCAGCGAGTATGCTTCGAAGAACTTAACCAGCGTGTCAAAATACACTTTAAAGCGCTTTTCAGCTTTAAAAAGCAGATTTTATTCCCTATGAAAACGAGTTTCCATTTCCGGGTCACGTGACTGAAATCACCAATTACAGAGCAACACGGGGGTGAGAGGAAATGACGTAGACACGTCATTCAACTTCTCAGCGTATCAGAGCGCTCCACAGCAGCAAAATTCCACCAATCACAAAACGTTTCAGCAACTAGCATGATAGATTAGCATGAAATAAGTTCGTCAACTTTTCGTCTTTTAAACTGTCAAAGTGCACTTTTTCTGTTAAAAACTGTAACGAATCAACACTGAGCTGCACGGAGTCTGCTACTCCGGTCTCAAAAACGTATTTCTAGCTATTTAAACAACTCGTCTGAACCTTTTCAGAACCGAGCCGGTCCAGAACCGCGTCTGGACCGTCTTTAAACAGAATGAAGCGTTTTTACCCAAAACCCAGCTTTTAGTTACCATAACAGGCGTACAATTTCAGCTTTCATAAAGACTCAATGACACTATTTCAGCTTTCTGTGAGCTCCCAAGCATCACAGCCCAACACGCTTAAAACATGCAGCGTTTTGACTTCAAAGCGGCGCAGCTTGAGCTGCGTTTCAGCACAGCTGATAAACTGTTACTTTTCTTCATGCCAACATGTAAAAACAATCTTTACACGAATACACAGTCATTTATGAACCGTCACGGGCCACCAAATGTAGTATGACATATGCTGGATATATTCATACATTTTTCACGAGTTCTTCATCTTTCTGACTGTGTAAATGTCGTGCGTTGAGTTTAACAGAAATGCGAACGAGAGACGTTATTTATCTTTGACCCATCAAATGAATGCGGTCATTTATTTGCAGAATCAAAGTTTAACATCAAACATTTACATTAATTTGGCAAAATATGAAAACAATAACAATGGCAAGTTCACAGAAAGTG
>NW_023621036.1:0-5929 GCF_014905685.2 Nematolebias whitei
CAAGCCATAACAACGAACTCGGGCGGAGCGAAGACGCAGATCAACAAATGGAGGTCCCACCGAGATATGGGCAGGCAGGAAGGGCAAGCTGAGTTCTTCACACTGACCTGGCGCCAGTATCTTCACAATACAGGTGAGCAGATACCTGGTTTTTTTATCGAAATCTGTCATTGGGCTTTAATAGGCAAATTAAAAGTCAGTGTGTTGAACTCAATAAAACAGAATAAGTATGTTTTTATGATCGGTAGCGCGTAGAAATGAAAATATAGTAAACGTAAAACCAGCTCCAGAATGATCACGCATTGATCGAGCAAATCAAATGCCCCTACGGGGGCTTTGAAACAGGGGGGTGGGGGTTCTAAGATAGATGTAAAAATTTATCTGCCGCTCACTCTGAAACCCTGAGATCATGTTTTGCTGTAAACATTGTTGAATTTGTGATCCAACTAAAAACAGTATCAATTAAACTTGCTTAAAATTGGACGTTTATTTAAGTATAGTGCGGAGCTGAGTGAGAAGTAAAACCAGTCCCAGAATATTACGCAGTGGTCGAGCCAACTGGAATTTGACGAAATTCCAGAGAGGAAGCGGGGTTCTAGGATATATTTGATTTATTCGCCGTCGGCTTCTGTAACTCTAAGACCAAGTTTACTGTAATCTTGCGAAATTGGTGATTCGCTTAAAAACAGTGTCAATTAGACTCGCTTAAAAATTAGAGGTTTTTATTAAGTGGGTACGGGACTGGGTTAGATGCAAGAATAAAACGCTAAAACGTGAAAGACGTGACGATCAAAAATAAATAAATAAATAAATAACAATAATAATAATAATAACAATATAAAGTAATAACTTATATAATTATGTTATTTTTATAACATAACAAT
Organism: Nematolebias whitei; assembly: GCF_014905685.2. Taxonomy (NCBI): domain Eukaryota; kingdom Metazoa; phylum Chordata; class Actinopteri; order Cyprinodontiformes; family Rivulidae; genus Nematolebias; species Nematolebias whitei. Next base: position 885 of record NW_023621036.1, read on the forward strand.
AGTCACAAGATACGTATGGGATACCTTTTTGGTAAAAAAAAAAAAAAAAAAAAGAGTCAACATACATTTTCACAAAATAATATTTTATTGGGGTCAATATAACTGTGTCCTGAGTCGCGTGCATGTGGGTGTGAGGCTTCAGATCGTCCAGGGAAGAAAAAAAAAAAAAGAAAAAAAAAAGAGGGGAAGTTGGTTTTGATTAATTAATTAATTTGAGACAATGTAAAAGGTCAAAAATAATCAAATTCAGAAAATTAAGGAAAAATGAATTGATAACCTGGAAGTCATGAGTAAATGCGTTAATTACCTTAAAACAACTAATTACAAACTAAAGAATTAATAAAGGAGCTTAAATTAGGAAACAATAAATAAGCAGAAATAATTTCTAATCACCGGAAGGAATTGTGCTGAAGTACGCGGTAACAGTAGGATTGATTTAAAACCTAGGTAGAATTAGTTGATATTGGCTTGAAACAGTCAAATGGTATCAGAAATGAGCAGAAATAAGTCAGTAGAAGTAAAAAACGATGTAGCAGCCCGACAGGTGGTCATACGGAGTTGGGAGAAAAAGTTAAAACATTGTTTAACTATGTTAAATGATTCGATTTTTATTTAGGCAGGTTAATCCCATTGAGCCTCGAAGACTCATTTACAAACAAAGAATAATGACAACAGCAACGGTAGATTCTCAATCCATTAACTATAGACAATAAAAAGACATAACAAGATAACACACAGGTTACAAGGTAGCAAAACAGACAGATTATAAGGAAATCAAAAATAGGAACATGTCTGTATTACTGGATAAGTCCACATTAATCTGGAGAACTTTGACCCGGAAAGAGAAACGTCAAAGCTCAGCTTTCCCCTTAAATTAAATACAGGTTGAATTAAATTACAATTAAAATATAATAAAGGCTTAGGTGCTTAATTACACACCATACATAGGTCCAGTTCAGTTTGAACATTTCTGGATGACGCATTTTGAACAAATTAGCTAAAATTTCTTCTAATATTGACCGTAATGTTAGTTTATAAATTTGACTGAAAAAAAAAGAAAAGGAACCTTTTAATTTAAAATAGAGGAAATAAAAAGATATTTACATACACTTTAAATAGGAATACTGGGTTTAACTTAATCATTCTAATTGATTTTATTAGATTTGGAGAGCTGTTTTCTTATAAGAGCAACAATTTTACTTGTTAGATGAAATGCCTTTAAACAGTTTGACATTGTATACATGTTGCATGAGGAGAACAGAGTTCAGAGGTCTGTGCTGTGTGTTTGGATTCCTGAGAGAATGGACACTTGAGGGGCAGCAGAGTCTCAGGTTACAAAAGTGTGAGCAGGAAAGTTTTAAACCAGTAAGGGAGCAAATTGGAATTGTGGGAAAAAATTAAAGAATGCTTGAGAGATGAGGATAAGTTGACAAGCAAGAGAGAGGCAAACGCCTTGCAGGAAAGTAAATACAGAAAGTTAATGAGGGAGGTTATAAATGAAAGAAAACAGTGGTTGAAATTGGTCTTTGTGGCACAGGGTTCGTCTCATTTGTTGAAGAAACAGCAGCTTATCGAACAACCTAGAACAAAGAGGGAGGAAGTGAGTAGTTCAGCTCCCCTCCTTATAACTCAAGTGGCAATCAGTCAGCACATCCCCCAACAGGAATGTACCCCCATATATCACATACCAGATGGAAGGTTCCAGGTGGGGGAGGTTACTGACACCCCTTCTCAGCTGAAGGGGGAAGTCACCCATCCCAGATGGAACAAAACCCCTTGTGAATTTTTTCTTCTCTGCAGTGGGAAGATGAGTTTAATTAGGCCCACAAAACATAGACGGTAGCATTTAACTGCATACAGCATCCATCTGAGTTTTGATCAGGACTCTTGAGTGCCGGGGGCCGGATCAGATACAAATGTGTCCAGGTGGGCGCTGAAGTTGGGTCTGTGAAACTGACCAGATGGGAAGGTTCAAATAAGTTGTCAGTCGAACACTACTGACACAACAACAAAGAACTTTTCAGCCAAGTAACGTGACTTTTCAAAGATCTAACAGTCCAAGAGCAAACTGAACTAACTGTCCAGTAAGGGGGTCCTGGAGTTTGCACACAGTGAAGAACAAAGTCAAGTCTTGCTGTATGCTGAGATATGAACTGCTGCACAAAGCTGAACTGGTCTCCAGACAGACGGTGCTGAGTCTGAAAGGCTGAAAGAAGAACTGGAGGTCACTCTGTCCAGGGTCACTAACATCAATTGCAGCCTGATGGAGGTGTCGGCCCCACATTTGGTCTGTTAAGGTCATTTAGGCACTTTGGGGGTTGTGATCAGAAACTGCAGTTGGCTTAGATAATGAACACACATAGTCTCACTTTAAGACAGGTGCCATAACATGACACAAGAGTGCTGCAGTGGGGGTGCTGGACTGATTGCACCTGTTCCATTTGCTCTGTGATGAAAATTGTTTTATTACATCAGAATCTATAATGATGCTCCTCACTCCTTAGCAATATATATATTTTATTTTACTTTTCATTTTTACAAGTTGATCACAGGAGAAACCTGTGCTTAAGACTTGAATTAGATTGAGTTGGGTGATGTTTTCTAAATTAAGGATAAATAATGGTCTTTGCCTTGAACGAGCCCATTTAGTAGGTCTGCTTTGCTACAACAGAGGACATTTATTTAATGGTTAATTTTTTGGGAAAGCTTATATAAGACTTTGGGTTAATGTTATAACTACACCTTATTATTTTATATTTCTGAAACCAATACTCAGTGTGTTAATTATAGCCAGTAGGACTTAGGATGTTGAAACAGTTCACTGTTTCAAAAGGGGGAGGTTGAAGGATGTTCTTAGCAGGAAACAGTTCATACAATGTGTAGAAAAAAAAAAAAAAAAAAAGATAAATATAAAATAACTTCATAGGGTTTATATTTAAGAGGACAATAAAGGCCAATCCAAAGCCTAAGCCAATCAAAACTTATGCGTTTAAAGGATAAGTTGGGATAACCACATTGACATTTGAAAAGTGGAAGAAATCAAAAGCCTAAAATCGATTTTGCTCTTGTTTATGTTTAACAAAAGTGTTTTCTCTTGTTTACAGAGTCCAGGAACTTCACTGGTCAAAAAAGGGGGACGCCCCTAATAACGACCTAAATAGGTAGCAGGATCAGAAACAGAATCCTGAAGTGGAGGTGATCAAAGGTCAATTAGAAAAAGTGGTGGTTCTGTATTTTTAAATACACTTGACTTGACTTGACTGGACTTGACTTAAAATAGGGTAATTCAGATATTAAAAGGTGTCATGAACAAAGTATTTTAATCACATGTTTACTGCTGAGCGACAGGCTCAGCAGATATGATTCTTTCCTTGTTTCCTTTCAGGAACAGGTCCCTGGAGGGAAGAGTTATATATCAGTTGTTTAAAGCTTTTAAGTTGCACTTTGATGTTTTCTGCGCATGCGTAAAATGAAGTTCCTCCCACAGGCTTGAGGAGGGAGCCAGTATAGGAAATAATTTATTATGATGTATTGTGTATTGTTATTGTGTTATTATGTTTAACTTTGCTTATTTTAGGTAGATACACTGAATGCAAATGTTTTAGATGGTGGAGAAGGGAAAACTGGAGTAAGCAGCAGGTGCACGAGAAAACAGGGTCTGCCCAAGGACTCTGTCTTGCCCACAGCTGAGTGGGTGTTGCTGAGGGTAGTTAAAAGGAAGTGGCAGGAGCCCAGGTGGACAGGTCCATTTCAGGTGGCAGAGAGAACCTCTCATGCAGTCCGGTTGAGAGGAAAAGGAGAAACGTGGTATCATTGGAGCCAGTGTGCGCCTGCCTCAGAGCCAGGAAGAGCGAGGGAGCTGGCAGAAACCATCTAAAGTCGTAAAACTGGACATTCATGTCTTGTAGACCGAAGCAGCCTGGTAAAGTTGCGTGCGGGCCCTGAAGGACTTTGTTTGAGTGGGGTCACTGGGTGCTGGAAAATCCACATTTAGTACAGACACCTAGATACGACAAAAACACGACATCTTAGAGTCTCACACTTCATGAAGAACACTCAGAGAATTAGGTGGAGTCAATATCTCTGAGCACCCCAGGGGAATACCCCTGCGTACGTGTGGCACATTTCAAATGTACTAACATTTTATTGACATACAATTTTTAATATATTTTTTTTTATCTTTTTAATCTTTTTTCAACATTTTTATTGATATTTACATTAGTACTGTTTTTGAAACATTTTTGATAACAATTTTATTGAAATTTGCTCTTGAATAACTATAATTTGAACTTTCTCTTTGTGCGTTCAAAGGAGACAACTACCTTGCTGCTGAAGAGAGAATTGAAGTCTTGTGAGGCCAGAATAGATATTATGAGCTTTCGTTCATATTATTAGTCTACATTTACATTTATAGGCTCACTTGACATTTGATATTACATTGTATTTAGATTTTAAATTTTAAAATTCTTCATTTTTAAATAATTTTTACTAGTACACATCTTATTTTTATATTTTTAATACACATTTTTATCCAATTAGTATATTTTTGCGTATTTTTGTTACAGCTTTTGTTTTGTATTTTAAGTAAAAAGGGTTGTGTAAGAGAAGAGGTTGACAAACATGTGGTGGCCAGATAGAAAGGTCATTCTGGAAGTTGGATAGTTACTGTGAGTATGGTGAATTTGATCTTTCTCCTAGAATATGCTTGTGTTATTCCTGGAAGGTCAGACTGTACTATTGATAGGCATAAGAGGAAGTTTGGGGTTTTGAATGCATGTTAATCTTGACCAGGATGCAGAAAAATGACAATTGTATTACTCTTGGTGAAGTGTTTCCATTGGCTGCTAATAATACCAAAGCAGGTCCTTTTCAAGAAGTTAAGTGACATGATTATTTCTGTTTCAATTTTATCTCCTTTAATGTTAAGGTGAATGATGGGGTTGACTTTATGATTTTATTTCTCTGTGTGGACCTAAGGTATTTAGGTCCAAAGAGGGAATTGTTGTGAAATAAAATATATTTGTGTGCTTAATTCTTTAGTTTTA
>NW_023621037.1:0-5928 GCF_014905685.2 Nematolebias whitei
AGTATATATTTTTTTCCAGACCCTAACCAAGTAGTTATGTTGGCTAAGCTTAACCAAACTTCTAGTGTTAAAAACAATATGTAGTGTCTAAAGAAAAAAATACAAGTTGCGCACGGAGTAGAAACTAAACTAAATTGCATTTGAAATTAAAACCTGTTTGAATTTAAAATTATTTTGATCTATGCCTCTTGAATAAATGTGTACTTCTATCATTTTTGTTGCAAGCTTTGCTTTTGTTCATCTTTTTTAAATGATTATCTTGTCAGGCATAGTAATGCTGCATAATAATGATCAATAGTAACACCGTAGAAAAATGCGGCTATTACTTTTTTTTGTTCGTTTTTTTTTTTAGTGAGACTGAGTTGTTTGAAATAGAGCATGAATTCAATGCATGTATAAATGTTTCAAACTGATAAAGCTGGTGTGCAAGTTTTATTTTTATGTTTTTTCTATTACTGTACTCATGTTTGCCAATTTACTTAAAAGAGATTTGCTGTTGCTATGGACACTGATGAAATACAGTATATTGCTTGATGAGTGCTGAAAATGGCGCCGGTGTGTAGGGCTGCCCGTCTCTCGCTCTCTGCTTGTATTTTATTTTTGTTATTTTTACAATGGTTTGTGCAGTGTGCCGAGTCATATTTTCAGTATGATCGTCGGGCACTTTTGGAGCTCCGTACTTTTGCTGAAATTCCCGCGGAGTTTTTGAACAGCGGCCAGCACTCTCCCCCACCGGTCCTATCTGAGATTCCTGCGTTCCTTCTGCGTGACCCTGGCCTTTCTCCATGGAGGAAACGTCGCAGACGTCGTGGGAAGCGTGCAGGGATTTTGGTGAAACTGAGGCAAAGTGTGGATTATTCTAACAGGACTCGCTCTGGATCTGATCATCTCCTCTCTGACCCATGGTGCTCCCGGGGCCCGGCTGCTGGCCAGCTGCCCGCGCGCTCAGTCCATGGAAACACCTGGAGTTGTTTACCTGTGCGCCGCACCAGCAGACCAGGAGGAGCTGTTCTTCATAACCTGCGCCCGCTGGCGCGCGCGTCTCCCTCCACGGCTGTGCCTGTGTTGGACAAGATCAGGATGTGTTTAATCAACGCAAGGTCTGTTTCCAACAAGACGTTTATCCTCAATGACTTTTTTAAAGATGAGGAGTTGGATTTTCTGTTCGTCACAGAGTCATGGATTTCTGATGGTGAGTCCAGCGCCCTTGTGGAACTACTTCCTCCGGACTGTGTATGTTTCAATGCCCCGCGGCCATCAGGTCGGCGCGGGGGGGGATTATTAACAGTTTTTAAGGCAAACTTTGCGTGTAAACAGTTGTCCATCCCGGTGTCCCGCGCCAGCTTCGAGCTGAGCGCCTTTGAACTTGGACACTCTCCTCCGGTCCTGTGTGCGCTCATCTACCGCCCACCTCGTTCTAAGGACTTCATAAATGAATTCTCTGACTTTTTGGCTGATATCACACAGAGATACACTCACTTTTTGTTTATTGGTGACTTTAATTTGCATGTGTGTTGTCAGGAGAAGCCCTTAGTGAAGGACTTTCTGGATTTATTGGACTCTTTTGGCTTAGCTCAGCAGGTGAGCGGCCCCACCCAGGAACATGGTCACACGCTGGACCTCGTTTTAACACGCGATGTCTCTGTTTCTAATTTGAAAATCGGTGACAATGTTTTTTCAGATCACATGCCTGTATTGTTTGACTTCACCCCCCCCCCTTGTCATACTGCTAAGACGTGCGTTCCTGCACGTACGCGTTCCATTAACCATTTCACTGCTGCTCGTTTTAATGAAGGTTTTAATTCTGAGAGGATCGAACAGCTCTCGGTGTCTCTTACCACTGAGGAGCTAACCTCTCAGTTCAACTCTGCCTGTTTAAATGTTCTGGACCGTGTTGCTCCCCTTAAGACCAGAAAAATTAAACTTAGATCAGAGCCTTGGCTGAATGACGTCACTCGAGCCGTTAGGCGGCAGTGTCGCAAAGCTGAACGAAAGTGGAGGAAGGACAGGCTCCAGGTGTCTTTTCAAATGTTAAGGGAGAGTTGGCGTCACTATCAGAAAACCGTTAAAGCTGCCAAATGTAAATTCTTTTCTGATTTAATTGTCTCCAACTCCCACAACCCCCGAGTTCTTTTCTCCACCCTGAACTCAGTTCTACACCTCAGTGAGCCTTCACCTCTGGAAGCCTCAACTGAGCTGTGTGAGAACTTCCTCCATTTCTTTTTAGAAAAAGTGGCAAACACCCGGGCACTCATTTCTCCACCAGCTCATGATCTGTCCATCCCATCTCAGTGTGTGGCTGTGTTTGACCACTTTGAGCCCATCTCTCTGTCCTCTCTGGAGCAGGTAATGTGCAGCATGAAGCCATCTGGTTCCCCCTTTGATGTGGTCCCCCCTCGACTGCTAAAGGAAGTTTTTCCTACCCTGGGTCCTTTTATCCTCGCTATTCTGAATAGCAGTTTATCCTCAGGTGTGGTGCCAAAGACTTTTAAGCATGCTGCTGTCCAGCCCCTCCTGAAAAAACCTAACCTTGACCCCTCAGTCATGTCCAACTTCCGGCCTGTCTCCAGACTCCCATTCGCCTCTAAACTACTGGAAAAAATTGTGGAGTCTCAGTTGAAACAGTTTTTGGGGGATCACGCTATCCTTGAGTTATTCCAATCTGGCTTCAAATCTCTCCATAGCACTGAAACTGCTCTACTGAAGGTTTTTAATGACATTTTCATTTCCACAGACGCAGGTGATTCTGTGCTGTTGGTCCTATTGGACCTTACATCTGCTTTTGACACCATCGACCACAATATCCTCATTTCTAGACTGGAGCAGTGGGTGGGCATCACAGGGTCAGCCCTTAAATGGTTTGGGTCCTACCTCTCTGACAGAACCTTCTGTGTCAATATCAAAGATTTTAGTTCGGCATCGACCGCACTCCAGTGGGGGGTACCGCAGGGGTCCATCCTCGGTCCCCTTCTCTTTTCTTTATACCTGCTGCCACTAGGTGCTATCTTCCGCAAACACGACATACCCTTTCATTTCTATGCCGATGATTGCCAAATTTACTTCCCCCTGAGGCACAGAGGCACACGCTCTATTCAGCCTCTTCTTGACTGCCTGGCTGACATCCGGGACTGGATGGCTTTAAACTTCTTAAGCTTCAATGAGAAGAAGTCTGAAGTCATGCTGTTCCATCCCAGTGGCTCACTCATGAACCATGACATTGACCTTTTCTCTCTAGCCCCGCTAGAGAAACAAAAGGTGACTAATCTGGGGGTGATAATGGACCCGTCCTTAAAACTCAACAGTCACGTAAACATGATGGTCAAATCCTGTTTTTTTCAGCTGAGACGGCTGTCTAAGCTAAAGCCTATACTCTCTAAAAAGAACCTCGAGACAGTGATCCACGCCTTCATAACATCTAGGCTTGATTACTGCAATTCACTTCTGTTTGGAATCAGTCAGTCCTCCATTGCTCGTCTACAACTGGTCCAAAATGCTGCAGCCCGATTTTTAACTGGTACAGGCTATAGAGAGCACATCACGCCAGTTTTGGCCTCCCTGCACTGGCTACCCATTCACCTTCGGATCCATTTCAAAATTCTCATGTATGTTTTTAAATCACTGAACAGTTCCGCCCCATCCTATCTCACTGATCTTCTGCAGCCATATGTCCCACCGCGCTCTCTGAGGTCAGCAGACCAGATGCTTCTCTCAGTCCCAGAAACCCGTCGTAAGCTCAGAGGTGACAGGGCTTTCTCTGTTGCAGGTCCACGACTGTGGAATGAGTTGCCACTGAGTGTCCGGCAGGCTCCCACACTCTCAGTCTTTAAGCCTCGCTTGAAGACCCACTTCTATTCTCTTGCCTTTAACACGGTGTGATTTGTTTTGGTCCGGTCTGTTCTCTACTCTGTTGGCCATTTTAGTTAGCTTCTGCTGCTATTTGTATATGTATTTCTATTTTATGTTTTCCTGTCTGCTGTGCATGTTTGGTTCTTTTGTACAGCACTTTGGTTGGCCTTGTTGCTGTTTTAAGTGCTATATAAATAAATTGGTATGGTATGGTATGGTATTATATGAAACACAGTTGCAGATATCACAATAAAACTGGAAAAAAAATGTAAATTTATATAATCGATACTAGGTAATCTTTGAGAGTTGAGGTGTATATTGGTTTATTTTTTTTGCTAACATAAAGAGGTTAGCAGTCTAAGATGAATATTCCACTCTGTTACACAAAAATACCGTACTTTTCAACGTACACGTCGCACCACCCTATAAGTTGCATCAGTCCAAATATGTCTTAATAAAGTGGGAAAATCCATAAACACATTGTTTCGCTGTATACATTCCATCTCGTGATTGTTATGCGTCATCACTTACGACCCGGAAATGTGGGCCGAACCCGGAAATGTGGGCCAGTGTTGTCCCAAAAATCGATTGACTGCCAAATGGTGGCCGTGGGAGCGTGCATGGGAGGACTTTAATAAGAATTTAACAAAACTAACACTTAAAAACAATTATTTGTTTGCTCGAAATTATAGTAAAGTTGTGTCTCAGTTGAACTTTTACTTAATAAATGCACTTTGATGGTCAAATCAGCTGCATTTCGAAAGCAGATATGCAGAAGTAAGCATGTGCACGGTAGGACTCGCTGTTCATTTCTTTAAAATTTAACAAGCTAGCCACCGAAAATCAATTATTTGTTTGCTCTGCATTATAACAAAGGTGTGTCTCTGTTGAACTATTACTTAATAAATGCACTTCAATGGTCAAATTAGCTGCATTTCACCAGGGCGGCACAACGAAATGAAGCTAATTTGACGGTTGCGCCATGCAAGCTAAACGAAGGTGGCAACTGTGGCCAACTGATTGTGTCATTAATAGCCACTTTTACATATTACATGACACAATGGCATGCCATACGACTAGAGTGCCATCTGAAAATGGGATTGTTTGATATTTTCAGTCAGAATGAATGCAAACGGTCATCTCAGCCAAAAAATTGATTTATAAATATGGGGAAAAAAATCCATAAATACGTTGCGTCGGCATACAAGTTGCAGGGCGAAAATTTTGTTAAATGGTCTCTACCAATCAATGAATAGGAGAAGATATTAATTGGATTAGATAATTTTTCTAGGTATTTGATGGGTGCAAATATAAAATTATAATATAATAAATTAAAAGACTGGTTTGTTTTTTGTTTGTTTGTTTGTTTGTTTGTTTGTTTTTCAGACTCTAATTTCCACCATTAGGTCAAGTCTTCTTATGTGCATATAGTGCCTCTTCCAGTGCATCACTATGTTCTTAGATCGTTGTCTTTCTACACCCTATGCTCTTCAGCTCCCCATGCAGTTGGGACAGACCCTGCTTTCTCCCACTGAACATGGATGTTTCCAACAATTTTTGGCTGCCTTTACATTTTAGCCTCACAAACATCTAGAAACTCCATTAAAGACACGTAAATAAGGTGGAATGTAGCCATATGGCAGAAATTCCATCTTGTTCCAATGAGTAAAATGTCTTTAAAAATATTAAAGTAATATTAACTACGCCTAAAAGTACTTTACATAAAGTTAAACTAAGTTAGACTTCTATAAAACTTTCAATTAAAAGATGGAATTTTACCCATCATAAAACATGAAAACAATTCAATTTGGTTATTTGGTTTCACTGAGGTGTAAGCAATAAACTAGCAATAGTATGCTTTGTTGTTAAAGTTATGAGGTTTCTTGATTTGTTTCCCTGTGCAGGATTTTATCATCTGTGGGGTCTCAACTTGATCTGAGGACACTTCGAGCTGTGAGGGTGCTGCGACCACTAAAACTGGTGTCTGGAATTCCCAGTAAGTAAGGATGGATGGATGGATGGATGGATGGATGGATGGATGGATGGATGGATGGATGGATGGATGGATGGATGGATGGATTC
>NW_023621038.1:0-5927 GCF_014905685.2 Nematolebias whitei
GAACCCCCCCCTCAAGGTCCGGCTCCTGAAGGACCACCAGGCTGGAGAGGGTTCAGTCGATGAAAGTCTCTAATGAGGGTTTTGTCCAGAATATTGCGTGAGGGCACCCAGGAACGTTCCTCCAGGCCGTACCCCTGCCAGTCTACCAGATACTGGAGTCCTCTCCCCCACCTTCTGGATCGAAGAAGGCGTCGGACCGTGTAGGCTGGGCTCCCCTGAATGAGTCGGGCGGGTGGTGGGAGGTCGGTGGTGGGTCGAAAACGTGGCAGGACAAATGGCTTGAGTCTTGAGACATGAAACGTTGGATGAATGCGCATGGACCTGGGTAACTGTAAGCGAACAGAGACAGGATTGATTATTTTGGTAATCAGAAAAGGACCAATGAAACGTGGTGCTAGTTTCTTAGATTCCACACGGAGAGGAAGGTCCTTGGTGGAGAGCCACGCTTTCTGGCCCACCTTGTACAATGGTTGAGGCGTTCTCCTGCGGTTAGCCCCCCGAACGTACCTTTTGGTGGCCAAAATTAGGGCTCTCCTGGCTTTTCTCCAGACTCGCTGGCAACGTAAAATTGCGAGTCGTGCAGAGGGAACCCGAGCTTCTCTCCCCTGGACTGAAAAAACAGGGGGTTGGAATCCATAGACAACATGAAAGGGTGAAATACCTGATGTAGAGGATGGAAGAGAGTTGATTGCTTGTTCAATCCAAGGGAGGTTGGACGTCCATTTCCTCGGGTCCCCCTCGCAGAGGAGCCGAAGCTTGGTCTCCACCTCCTGGTTGGTACGCTCAGATTGTCCATCCGTTTGGGGATGAAAACCTGACGAGAGGCTGACCGAGATCCCTAGCAGGTTGCAAAACTCCCTCCAGAACTTGGAAATGAATTGGGGACCTCGGTCAGACACAATGTTCAGGGGGAGCCCATGGAGCCTGAAAACCTCCTTGGCCATGATAACGCTGAGCTCCTTGGAAGAAGGTAACTTGGGGAGAGGAACCAGGTGGACCATTTTAGAAAAACGGTCCACAATGGTCAATAACACTGAATTACCTCAGAAGGGGGTAATCCAGTCACAAAGTCCATAGCAATATGTGACCATGGGCGTGAAGGAATTGGCAGTGGTCGTAGCAGCCCGGCAGGTGGGCGATAGGAAGACTTGGCACGATTGCATTCGGGACATGACTTGACAAAGTGCTTGGTGTCCTCCGTAAGCGTAGCCCACCAGAATCGGGCGCGAATGAGTTGGAGGGTCTTGGTGATTCCTGGGTGACAGAACAACCTTGATGAATGGCATAATTCAAGAACCTCTTTTACCTTTTGATTGGGGACAAACAGGCGCCCCCTAGGACAGGTGGGTGGACGTGGCTCGGAGAGTTGGACTTGTTGGAGATCGAGTTCTAATTGAGTCAAAGAAAGACGTACGGTCTCAGGCAGGATGAACTCGACCTCTTCTGAGGGCCCTTCCTTGACCTCAAAGACCCGGGACAGGGCATCCGGCTTGGCATTCTTGGGCCCGGGTCTGTAAGAGAGGGTGAAACTGAACCGAGAGAAAAACATAGCCCACCTGGCCTGACGGGGATTGAGTCTCTTTGCTGTGCGAAGGTACTCCAGGTTTTTATGGTCGGTCCATACCAAAAAGGACTTCTTCGCACCTTCCAGCCAGTGCCTCCATTCCTCCAGGGCCATCTTGACTGCCAAAAGCTCACGGTCTCCCACGTCGTAGTTTCTCTCAGCGGGGGAAGAGTGCCCTGGAGAAGTAAGCACAGGGGTGGATCTTACCATCTGTGCTGCGCTGACTGAGGATGGCGCCCACCCCGGTGCTGGATGCATCGACCTCCACAATGAATTGTTTCTCGGGGTCTGGAGAGTGCAAGATTGGAGCAGAGGAAAACAATGTTTTGAGCTTCTGGAATGATTGGTTGGCAACGGAGTCCCAGATGAACTTGGTCTTAGATGAGGTGAGAAAATGAAGAGGAGCTGCAACTGAACTGTAGTTCTTAATGAACGTCCTATAAAAATTTGCAAAACCGAGAAACCTTTGCAGCTGTTTACGATCCTTGGGCTTGGGCCAATCCACCACCGCTGATACCTTCCCGGGTTCCATGGATACTTGACCTGGAGAAATGTTGAACCCAAGGAATGAGGTGGACACTTGGTGGAAAGCACACTTCTCTGCCTTGACAAACAAGTTGTTCTGTAAAAGGCGGGTTAAGACAGCTCTGACATGGCGACGGTGAGAAATGCTATCTTGTGAAAAGATAAGTATGTCATCAAGGTAAACAAAAGCGTAAATGTTAATCATGTCACGAAGGACATCATTAACCAGGGCTTGGAAAACAGCATGAGCGTTGGTGAGGCCGAATGGCATAACAAGATATTCATAATGGCCATCTGCGGTATTAAAAGCCGTCTTCCATTCATCTCCCCGCCGTATCCTGACCAAATGGTAAGCGTTGCGAAGATCCAGTTTGGTGAATATCTTAGCATTTTGGATTATATCAAAAGCAGAGTTCATGAGGGGCAGAGGATACTTGTTCTTTATGGTTATTTTGTTAAGTTCTCTATAGTCAATGCATGGACGAAGTGACCCATCTTTCTTCCCTACAAAGAAAAAACCTGCACCAGCGGGGGATGCTGAAGGTCTAATGATACCAGCTTGGAGGGACTCTGTTATATATTTCCTCATGGACTCTTGCTCGGGACCAGACAAAGAATATAATCTACCCCGAGGGGGGGTAGAACCTGGGATCAGGTCAATACCACAATCGTATGGACGATGTGGCGGAAGGGACGTAGCTTTTGATTTATTAAAGACCTCTTTCAAATCATGGTACTCTTTAGGTACCTGACTTAGATTAGGATAGGTCTCCTCATTGGCTGTGACAAGGGCTGGTGAACTGGGTTGGCTCTGAATACATGTAGAATAACACTCATTAGCCCATCCTACGATCTCTTGGTTCCTCCAATCGATTTGGGGGTTGTGTTTGCGTAACCAAGTGGAACCTAAAACCACTGGGAGTTGGGGTGAATCAATAACAATGAATCTGATCAGTTCCGAATGGTTGTTGGCCGACACCATGGTGACTGGAACAGTTTCAAGACTAGATTGACTTAAAGGATGACCATCTAAAGCGAGGACCTTATGGTTGTTAGGTGATGGAACAATGGTCAGATCTATGGATTTGGCAAAGGTTTTATCAATGAATTCCGTGTCGGCCCCTGAATCAATAAAAGCTGAGACGATGACGGGTTGACCACCCTTTATTATGAACTTGACCTTGGACTTGGACATGATGGGTGGAGAGGACTTGATCTTATGACTAAGACTCAACAGGAGCCTCTCTTCTCCTGCTGAGCCTGGTCTTTTACTGGACAATGATGACAATCATGACCGCCTTGACCACAATAAAAACAGAGATGGTACCTCCTCCGACGTTCTCGTTCCTGGGTGGTCAGACGACTTCTTCCTAGTTGCATGGGTTCCGTAGCATACAGAGGATCCTGAGGGCTCTTGGTTTGTTCCGTTTTAGGTTCATGATCCACAAGGTGATGTCTGGTTCTGGACATGGCTGTGGCCTTGCCTCGACTCTGTTCACGGTCACGCTCACGCTCACGCAGGCGAAGGTCAACACGGGTGGCCACCTCCTCCAGCTGGCGTAGGGATGAGGGATAGTCCATTGTTGCCAGCACATCCTTAACATCTTCATTAAGCCCCCTGAAGAAGGCGTCAGTGAGTGCGTGTTCATCCCAATGACTGTCTGCTGAAACAGAGTGAAAGTGAATGATGTATTTGGTTACAGAATCCTTGCCTTGTTTAATATCAAAAATTCTTCGGGCTGCCTCTCTTTCAGGGAGGATGGGGTCAAAAACCCGACACAACTCTTTGGAAAATTCAGAAAAATTACGACATACCACGCCACCTTTTAACCATTCAGAAGTGCCCCACGTCTTGGCTCTTCCAGCGAGAAGTGAGACAGCATAAGCTACTTTAGCATGCTCAGTGGGAAAACATTAAGGTTGCAATTGAAATTGAATGTCACACTGAGTCAAAAATGGTCGACATTGCTCAGGCTCACCTCTGAAATGTTCAGGGGGGGCTAACCGTGGTTCTCTTGGTGCAGGAGTCAACAGGGTTTGGTTGATGACTTGGTTTGACTGTTGGGACAAAGCTTGAAGAGAAACAACCATTTCCTGAAGCCCTTTCTCAAGTTTACTAACAGCCCCTTCTACCTTAGAGCACCACTCTCGGGTTGGTGTTGGATCCATAATGGCCAGGTTCTACTGTCATGAACCAGAGGCCGGATCGCAAACAACAACAACAACCACTGAGAGGGTTAAAAGATTTATTGTGAAATAAAGTAAAACTCTGGAGTAGGTCCGGTTCTGGGCTGGTTCCGATCTTCTGATTGGTAGTTCGTGATTGGGTAGTGTTGTAGTGGCGGGCTGCCAGTAGAAGTAGAACTGATGTTAAGGTCCACTGGAACGGAGTCCAACAGGCTTGCAACTAAAAGATAAAGGTTAGTAGATGCAGGGGGAAAGAGACTAATTGGGGAAATGAATCTGTGGGAATCAGATTCAGGGAAAAGGATAAGTCCGTGATACAGAATGAGCTTGACCTTTAATCCGTGATCCAAAAAACAGTCAGAAGGGAAAGGCAGAGTTCATACCGTGAAGTCAGTTGTTCAGCAGAAGTATCCAGTACGTGATCCAAAAGAGAGTCAAAAAACAAGAGCATGAGTCGGTACCTGATCAGATGAGCAAAGGCAGACGAGGGCTGAGGCAAAAGCGTGGTCGTGGTCAAGGCAAGGGTCATGAACGTGATGAGTCAATCAATGGAATGCTGGAAAGTCTACTGCTGATGAGACAGGATAGAGAATCTGGCCCAGACTGAGAGGAATGAGTGAGCTTAAGTACTGACTGGACCAGGTGGTGGAGCTGTGGGATAATGAGCGGTGACAGGTGACATGAGTTGAGTGATTACTGAGTGTGCAGCATGACAGAGGAGCTGACAGAGAGCAGAGCTATGACGGAACCCCCCCCTCAAGGTCCGGCTCCTGAAGGACCACCAGGCTGGAGAGGGTTCAGTCGATGAAAGTCTCTAATGAGGGTTTTGTCCAGAATATTGCGTGAGGGCACCCAGGAACGTTCCTCCAGGCCGTACCCCTGCCAGTCTACCAGATACTGGAGTCCTCTCCCCCACCTTCTGGATCGAAGAAGGCGTCGGACCGTGTAGGCTGGGCTCCCCTGAATGAGTCGGGCGGGTGGTGGGAGGTCGGTGGTGGGTCGAAAACGTGGCAGGACAAATGGCTTGAGTCTTGAGACATGAAACGTTGGATGAATGCGCATGGACCTGGGTAACTGTAAGCGAACAGAGACAGGATTGATTATTTTGGTAATCAGAAAAGGACCAATGAAACGTGGTGCTAGTTTCTTAGATTCCACACGGAGAGGAAGGTCCTTGGTGGAGAGCCACGCTTTCTGGCCCACCTTGTACAATGGTTGAGGCGTTCTCCTGCGGTTAGCCCCCCGAACGTACCTTTTGGTGGCCAAAATTAGGGCTCTCCTGGCTTTTCTCCAGACTCGCTGGCAACGTAAAATTGCGAGTCGTGCAGAGGGAACCCGAGCTTCTCTCCCCTGGACTGAAAAAACAGGGGGTTGGAATCCATAGACAACATGAAAGGGTGAAATACCTGATGTAGAGGATGGAAGAGAGTTGATTGCTTGTTCAATCCAAGGGAGGTTGGACGTCCATTTCCTCGGGTCCCCCTCGCAGAGGAGCCGAAGCTTGGTCTCCACCTCCTGGTTGGTACGCTCAGATTGTCCATCCGTTTGGGGATGAAAACCTGACGAGAGGCTGACCGAGATCCCTAGCAGGTTGCAAAACTCCCTCCAGAACTTGGAAATGAATTGGGGACCTCGGTCAGACACAATGTTC
>NW_023621039.1:0-5506 GCF_014905685.2 Nematolebias whitei
CTGGATGCTCGTGATCTCCGGTCCCTTAAACGTCACTGCACCTCAAAC
Source organism: Nematolebias whitei (assembly GCF_014905685.2). Lineage (NCBI taxonomy): Eukaryota > Metazoa > Chordata > Actinopteri > Cyprinodontiformes > Rivulidae > Nematolebias > Nematolebias whitei. Next base: position 49 of record NW_023621039.1, read on the forward strand.
AGAAATGCCACTGTCAAGGAAATAACAGAATGGGCTCAGGAATACTTCCAGAAAGCATTGTCAGTGAACACAATCCACCTTGCCATCCGCCGTTGCCAGCTGAAACTCTACAGTGCAAAGAGGAAGCCATTTCTAAGCAAGCTCCACAAGCTCAGATGTTTGCACTGGGCCAGGGTCATTTAAAATGGAGTGTGGCAAAATGGAAGACTGTTCTGTGGTCAGATGAGTCACGATTTTGAAGTTCTTTATGGAACACTGGGACGCCATGTCATCCGTACCAGAGAGGACAAGGATAGCCCAAGTTGTTATCAATGCTTCGTTCAGAAGCCTGCATCACTGATGGTATGGGGTTGCATGAGCGCTTGTGGCATGGGCAGCTTGCAAGTCTGGAAAGGCAACATTAATGCAGAGTACTATGTTCAAGTTCTAGAACAACATATGCTCCCATCTAGACGTCATCTCTTTCAGGGAAGACCCTGGATTTTTCAACACGATAATGCCTGACCACATTCTGCAGCAATCACAACATCATGGCTACGTAGGAGAAGGATCCAGGTACTGAAAAGGCCAGCCTGCAGTCCAGATCTTTCACATATAGAGAACATTTGGTGCATCAGAAAGAGGAAGGTGCGACAAAGAAGGCCCAAGACGATTGAACAGTTAGAGGCCTGTATTAGACATGAATGGGAGAGCATTCCTATTTCTAAACTTGAGAAACTGGTCTCCTCTGTCCCCAGACGTCTGTTGAGTGTTGTAAGAAGAAGGGGGGATCCCACACAGTGGTAAAAATGGACTTGTCCCAACTTTTTTGGGATTTGTTGATGCCATGAAATTTGGAAACAACAGATTTTTCCCCTACAAGGATACATTCTCTCAGTTTAAACTTTTGATCTGTGATCTGTGTTCTATTCTGAATAAAATACTAGATGTTGGCACCTCCACATCATTGCATTCAGTTTTTATTCACAATTTGTTTAGTGTCCCAACTTTTTTGGAATCCGGTTTGTATATATAATATATATATGCATATGCATATACACATCTGAGCTGTGCACTGTTTGTACAGACAGTTTTCGAGTGGCGGGGGTACGTTGAGCGTGATAGTTCAGCATGAAGGAAGAGGCTGCCTTTAGCTTTTTAGCTAGAACACCTGCATTGCAGGCCGGTAGTTTATTTTTTATTTATTCAATCTTATTTTGAAAAGCCGCGATAGAGCAAGTCCGTGATAAACCAATTGCGAAGTAGCCAGGGACTACAGTATACATAAATACAGATGTGGCAGATCTAAGACATTATGGTCTGTATTCAAACAAGAACTCCAGATGTTAACACTTTCATTGGACAGTGTTATAAAAACACAAGAAGGAAATCTCTCTGATCACACTTTCTGATAATTTAGCCCTGACTAATTATTTTAGTAGACATGTATAATTTTACATAAATGGTCTTTGCTCCCCCCCCCCCCCAAATATGATACTTCTCTGTTCCTAATAATGTTACTTAAATATAATTTTGATCAGATTAATATGTTAACTTGTTTATGCAAATGTTAACTTTAGGAGGTATGACAGAGGTTTCTTCACTTTATAAGTATCATTTTTGCAATTTGAGATTGTCATTTGTTATTTTGTTCTTTTGTTCAATAAAGTAGAAAAAAAGCAAACTACAACTCGATTCTGATTGGCTGAGAACATCTGCCAATCTCCACTGCTATCCGACAAACGTGAGGGCAGGTGTCAGGACATGGCCAAATATGGTGGTGCGCTTTCAAACCGCGTTTGGTCAAATATTTCCCGTTTGTTGCGTGGCTGTGCGCGTGCAGGGGTGGTTAATTCAACAAGTCAGAAGCAGGAGGGTTTTAATAATTTATTTACTGTCACTGCTACACATGTGTAGTGAACTAAGCCTGAGGTCAAATCCTGACCTTAAGGACCTTATGGGACAGAAACTGTCATTTCATTGATTTGAATCCAGAAATACAGGTTGACCCATCCTGAGACTTTCTTTCTTGAATTGATCAAGTGAAAGAACACTATTTTCTATTATCATTACTATTTTACAAATGTTTGATAATCAAAGTGTTTTTAGTTCAAACCATTTTTAGATGTTACAGTGAACTAATCATGTTTAATTCAACTGTGAAACAGTAATAATGATTTTAATCCTCATGCAAAGTAGAAATCCTGTTAAGGTCTGTTACAGAGTAATTATGCATTTTCTGATTTTCTGTCTTTGAATGAGCAAGTGTAAGTTGGTCCGAGGTTGGAGTCAAACGCAAACAAGTTGTTGGAACGAACTGTCATGTTTTTAAATCCTCTCAGACGTAAATAGAGAAGCTGGCACCTGCTTTCACCCAACTCGTTCAAACATTTCTCTCTCTGTCTCTAAAAACATTTTCAATCTGTTCCAAAACACTTTCTGTTTTTCTGACTCCTAGTGACCTCTTACGTCACAAAAACACACCCCTGTCTGGTCGATATTGACCAATCAGGAACCTCCCAAATGAACCGGAAATAGAGCTCTTTAAATGTCGGTACTTCCTAGTTCAAACCAGTCGGGTGGAGAGTTTGCAGCTCCAGTCGTTTGGGAGAACCGAAGTCCAGCATGATCCAGAGCTCTTCCGAGTCTTGTGGGAATTATGCAATCTTCCACATCTGAGTGGAACTTCTGAAGGACTCCACTCATGTGAAGTCCACTCGTGAGGTGAACTGTTGTTGATGAAGTCCCGCCACCACTCCGGACGGTTCTCTGCCATCCTACGGAGACGCTGGACCGGTAGCTTAACTGGAGCTCCGTTTCCACTGATTCATCGTCAGAGAGGTAATGAGTCGAGTTCACTACCGAGCGTACCGAGGAAAGCTGGGTTCGAATGGAGGGTGCCGTTCTGTTCAACACTTTTCACTCACACACACCATCTCCCTCCCTCTAAACTTCATCTTTCCATCTTTAAAATTCTTCTATCCTGCTAGAAATCATTCCAGATATTTTCAGAAATGTCTGTTGTGAAGTTTTTCAACCATCGCCGTATGGTTAATCAAATTGTACAGCTTGCTAATTAAGCCATGTTGTTATTTTCCATATTTTGCCAAATTAATGTAAATGTGTGATGTTAAATTTTGATTCTGTAAATAAATGACCACGTTCATTTTGATGGGTCAAAGATAATTAACGTCTCACGTTACATTTTATTAAATTCAATGCACGACATTATACAGTCCAGAAAAATGAAAGAATCCGTTTAATTTATGAATATATGACAGCATATGTTCATCTGCACATGCAAACTAAAAGTGCAAAATGTTTACATTTAAATTCCATTTAGAATTTTTTTCAACACAAAATCTTCTGACTTCAAGAAACATCAACATTCTAAATGAATGTAAACAAGCACATTTCAGTGTTGTTTTTAAATGCAAACAAATGATGTCACCTGACATCACCTAATGACGATTCAAGGACTCGTTCATGTCATGTCAGCTGACATGACAAGATGATGTCATCACCTAAAGAAGATCAAAGGACTCGTTTTTTTCATGTCAGCTGACATCATCAGATTATGTCATCACCTAAAGAAGTTCAAAGGACTCGTTTTTTCATGTCAGCTGACATCATCAGATGATGTCATCATCTAAAGATGATCATCAAAGGGCTCGTTCATGCAAAGTTTATAAATATAGCCTGTTATATCAGTATCTGTTAAATCAGTATCTGATTTTTGCTTGAGTGACACGTGTTTCGTGACGATTAATCACAAATTTTAATTGAATCATATTCGTGATTTGATTAAAAAAACACAAGCCACTATACAACGCAACAAACAGTTGCTGAATGAAGCTTCAAAACTACATGAAGGGATAAAAATGTATTTTCACCCAGCCATGGAGACTAACAAAGATCAGCAAAACGAGGTCCTGAAACAAGAACTAGATTGTGCTAAGAAAACGATCCAGGAGATGAAACGTGCACTGCAGGAAACAGAAGAAAAATTAAAACTTGCAGAAAGTACGACCAGTGACCAGAAAATCAAAAAGCTGAAAGTTAAGCTTACAGAGACAACTGAACAGCTCAAGTCAGCCAAGTCTGAACTGAAAAATGCAACAAAAAATTTTGAAAAAAGGCTAGAAGCCCAGGTCAAGGAGTACGAAAAGTCATTCCGCCTGGTAGAAACACAAAAACAAAAGCACATTGTGGAAATTGTTCTCGAAGCTGAAGAAAAGCGATTGCAAGTGGACAAAATGAACCAGAACCTTCAAAAACTTTACAGTAAGGAAAAAAAAAGCAAGGCTGCAACTAGAGGAAGACTTGAAAATTTACATAAGAACAACGATGGCAGATTTTAACAACAGGAAACTTCTCAAGAGAGCTCGGGAAGAGCATTTTAGCTATCTGTATAGCCACCAATATGATTTGACTATGGACCAAATTAACTTTTTGGCAAACCCAAACAATAAACTGGGACGTGACTACAAAAAAACTGTGTAAAAGACTAAACCACACAGTACTTGAAAATGACAGTTTACGTCGTGAACTAGCAGCTTCTGAAAAGGTTCATAAAGAAAAACTTGAAAGCGTCACCAACACTTACAGACAAGAACTTCAGAATATACAGAGTCTTCTAGGAGAACAAGAGAAGGCTTACAGAAATCTTGGGTCTATCAAGTTAAAGCTTGATAAGACATGCCAAGACCAATTAACAAAGCTGCAATCTGAAGAACGGCCACCAGGAATGCTTAAAAAGGTAAATGCCTGTATAGATCAGTGCATAGTGAATCTGAGGAAAAGAACGCGCCTAGTGTCATACAAAGTGCGCAGGCGGCCAACTGTCGTACCTTTTCACTCAGATCTGCTCCAGGAGGACATTAGCCAATGCCCTGAGCTGGAAACTGAAACTTCCATGCTAAAGAAAGAACTAGAAACCAGAGACTCTAAGCTAATAGTCCAAGTTCAACCCAAGGTGCAGAGTTTGACCGAGGCTGAGTGCTCCAAAGCAGCAGAGTCCAGATGTTGGGGAAGACAAAGTCTTGTCTTACAGTCATTATCTCTGTGTAACCTGCTTCTTTCCTCTCCATCTGATCAGGAGTCCCCACCAACAAGTGAACCATCTGAAGAAGACTACATTTTACCAGCCAGAGACTCTGAGCTAATAATCCAAGTTCAACCCAAGGTGCAGAGTTTGACCAAGGCTGAGTGCTCCAAAGCAGCAGAGCACAGATGTTGGGGGATACAAAGTCCTGTCCAGTCATTATCTCTGTGTAACCTGCTTCTTTCCTCTCCATCTGATCAGGAGTCCCCAGCAATAAGTGAACCATCTGAAGAAGACTACATTTTACCAGGGGTCCCCAGCTCCTGTTCTCTGTGAGGCAGGTTCTCTTCTGGCATGGTGCCTTTCTGTGTTTGCATGTTCTCATCGTGCTCATGTGGGTTTACTCCGGGTGCTCCGGTTTCTCCCAGACAAAAA
>NW_023621039.1:5516-5926 GCF_014905685.2 Nematolebias whitei
CTCATGTGGGTTTACTCCGGGTGCTCCGGTTTCTCCCAGACAAAAAAACACCCCATCTTTCTCAAAGCCTCCCTTGATAATGCCTACCTTTTACCAGAGGTCCCCACCATATCTTGAAGAAGACGTTGACCTCGAGTGGAGATTTAACACAGAACAAAATGAGTGTATTTTAAATAATTTCAACAAAGAAATCGACTACGTAGGTAACACAGTATAGGGCCAGTGGTCAGTGCTGTCACCTCAAAGCAACAAGGTTGGAGGTCAAAAGGGTGTAAGCTCAATCACCCAGGTAGATAACAACAACAAAGGCTATTTATGGGACAGATCGGGTTGGCAGGCCACAGACTGATGAAGTCTTCTGGATGGATGACAAAACATTTCTCCCTTAAAGAAACTGGTCCAGATGAAAT
>NW_023621040.1:0-5924 GCF_014905685.2 Nematolebias whitei
ACTAAACTAACATAAACTAAACTAACATAAACTAAACTAACATAAACTAAACTAACATAAACTAAACTAACATAAACTAAACTAACAAACTAGATTTATTCAAAGCATGCAACAAAAATACAGAAACAAGGCGCCAAAAGTGAAAAAGACATAAATCTACAGCAGCATGGTGCGATTGGTTCTGATGACAGTGAGGCCATCTTGGCAACATTCATTCAACCTTTATTTAGACAGGTTAATCCCATTGAGCCTCGGAGACTCCTTTACGAGAGAGACCTGAATGGTCCAGTTAGCAACATGGTCCTGTGAGCACCATGGCACTCCGTTAGTGGCGTGGTGTTGTTAGCAGCGTTAGCAAGCCTTGTTAGCAGGTCCTTTCAGCAGCAGGATGATAATACAGACCGCAGCAGCTGCCTCCCAGACTGCCCTCCAGAACCGGGTCCAGCAGGCAGAGAACATCCAAGGTTCCCCCACGGAACCAAGCGGGTCCGCAGAGTTCAGTCCGATCAGGCAGATGGAGGATCTTGTTAGTAGCATTAGTGGGTCTAGTTAGCAGGTCCTGTCAGCAGCCTGATGGTAACAATGACCACAGCAGCTGCCTCCCAGACTGCCCTCCAGAACCAGGTCCGGCAGACTGAAAATATCCAGGTTTCCCTGCAGAACTGAACAGGTCTGTAGAGTTCGGTCCGTGCAGGCAGATGGAGGATCATGGAAACAGCCGCCATGACAGGCCTGAGTCCGTGGTTGGAAGAACTGAACCACGATGGCAGGATGGCAAGGCAGCAAGACAGAAAACTCTCAAGTGTGTCGCGGTCATACCCGTACAGTGGATGTTCATTGGGTGCAAAAAAAGTTAAAACAACAACAACAGGAAACAGAGCAATAAACAAATTAACAAGCGAAAAAGAGCGTTAAAACAAACGGTACGCCAATGTCCCCGTCTCTGAGCGATTTGAATATTCAGTTTGTAGTTTTGGAGGCGAGTGTTTTTCAGGACTGGAATTGAACAGGGAACACAAGTAAACCTAATGTTTGGTGCCAGATATCTTACACTGTATAGAAGAACATTTTTATCCACCACCAGGTGCAATAATGGAGCCAGGGGGTGGCCAATAAAGGCCTTAGCCACCGTAGATTAATCTTCGGCAACCCCAGGTATTTGAGAAAATTATACTTTAAGCAACAGAAAAACTAGAAAGCAGTTTCCTCAAATGATGGGGTGATCTCTTTACATATATATGGTGCCAGTCATTTTGGATTTTGACTTGGCAATCCAGTTTTTTATAGTGACCTTTTATACAGCTAGAAGCAGCTCCACACAAAAATGGAAGTTGGCAAGTTGCTTATTTTTTAAGTTATAATGCGCACAAGATGGACAGTCGTTTATGGCGGCCAACTTGGACTTTGATGCAGCAACTCAGTTTTTGAAAGGAACCTTTCTTACTCCTAGAAGCAGCCACAGATCAAAACAAGTCAGTACTTCACTTGTTTTGCAAATTATCGTGTACAACAGCATGCACACCTGGATGGACGGACACAGGGTATTTCCAATTTCTCCTCTTCGCTCTGCGATGGGGACAATAAAACTCAACAGTTGTCCTCTGATTAACAGCAAATTATAGTTAGCACTGACCACAGAGGGTCAAACATTCAACATTATATTATGGCAAAACAGTACTGACTCCTTGATTTATTGTATTTTAGATGTTAGTAGATATTTTAGTCATAGACAACTATATCAGATCTCTTTTTCTCCCCATCCACTTCTTTTGTCCACCGCTGCTGTGCTGTGACAGAGTGCTGAGGAAACACTGAGGCTCTGGGCTACATTATAGCCAAGCTAAGAAGGCAGTTCTAGAGCCAGAATAAAAAACGTGGCAACAGAAACAACAACTTTATTTTTGCCGTCAAAGATCATGTTCCCCATGTGGATCTGCATGGACAACACAATGGTTAGCGCTGTTGGCCCACAGCAAGAAGGTCCTGGGTTCAATTCCTGGTAAGGACAGAGGGTCTTTCTGTGTTGAGTTTGCATGTTTTCCTGGTATGGGTTTTCTCCAGGTACTCCGGTTTCATCCCATAGATCAAAAACATGCATGTTAGGCTGCCTTCGGTCCTAGGCTTCCTTTACAAAAAGAGGGATTGCATTGGGGTTTGCCTGCTTAAAAATAAAAGGCTAATAAATAAATAAATAAACTATTTCTGGTGACAGGATGCAAGCGGTCATTAACGGTTAACAGCGTAGCCAGCAGCACAAGGAGGTACTGTATTTTAAAATTAAGAGCATTACACTGACACATGGTTAGGCTCATATCTCTCACATGTAACATGAATAAAGTCAAGTGAGACAAGCAGAAGTCAGAAAGACTTAAGATCAGGAGGAACATTAGAACCTGCTGTTAGGCCTCTCTGGTCCATTAACAGTACCAATGTTGCAACTAAGATGCACCAGCAACATACAGTATAACTGTAATTGCTGTGTATAGATTGCAACGTATTTATTTAACAATACAGTGTAAAACCATATTCAGCACAAAATATATTACTAAAGAAGGAAAGGGCACGAGAACTGGACTTGACTGCCTAGAGTCCTGACCTGATCCAAACATAGACTGTGTCAAGAATTTTCATCCTTTCATCTATTTTCTGCTGTTCGCCTGAGGTTGGGTTACAGACGTTAACAGGTTCAGGAGGGAACCAAAGACATTCATTTCAGTCTCCTCCTGGGGGATCCCAAGGTGTTCTCAGGTTAGAGGATACATAAAACCACTGGTGAGTTCTGGATCCGTCCTGGGGTTTTCTACCAGTGGGACAGTGTTTCAACCTAAGGAGGGAGGCATCCTAATGCAGATTTAAAGGCAGTGCCCCCCACATTCCATCAGCATATAAAGTGCTCTACTAGGGGAGCCAACACACTGGACAAGGCCTACTCAAACATAAAGCAGGGCTACAGAACCAGACCACTACCACACCTGGGCCAGTCTGATCACACACCCCTGATCTTAATTCCAGCATATGCCCCCCTCAGGAAAACTGCCCCCACCATTACAAGGACTATTAACACCTGGGCTGAAGGGGCCTCTCAGCAGCTGCAGGACTGCTTCAAAATGACAGACTGTCTTTGAACATCTGAACCTGGAGGTGTTCACAAAACTGTGCTACATTAAAAACTGCATGGACACCGTCACAGTGGACAGATGCATCCAGGTCTAACCCAACCAGAAACTTTTGATGTCCCAAGAGGTCAAACTGCTCCTGAAGAGAAGCAACACTTTCAGGTCAAGTGACGGTGTACACTACAGTGAAGCAAGAGCCAGCTTGAAGAGAGGCATTAGGAGGGCCCAGACAGATTATAGGAGGAAGATTGACGACCACTTGGACTGCAACAACAGGCAGAGTGTGCAGGTAATACAGCATCTCACAAACTTTAAGAAGAACCTGGGAGTGACTGAAGGTGACTTCATCAGCCTTCTGGATGGAGCAAATGATTAACAGCAATTAATTAATGATTAACGCAGCAAATAATTAACAGCGATATCAGCCATAAGAATTCATTTTTCCACTTCAGAGTAGGATGATGGAGGAATATCAGTTTTGTTTGGCGTTTCCTCAAACTGATGAAGCCTTCTGGATGGAGGACAAAATGTCTCAGAGCAAAAAAAAGAAACTGTCCAGTTGACCTGACTGAACATTGTTGGATTTTATACCTGGATTATTGAGAATGGACTTTGGTCTTAAAAGTTTAAGTTTTGGAAATGTGTACAACATATTTTATATATACATAAACCATTTGTTTAAATAAATAAAAACATATTTTTGACCGGTGGCATGGTGACTCAGTTGGTAGACCTGCTGTCTCTCAGTGAGCAGGTCACTGGATCGAATCCCAGTTGGGAGCCTTTCTAGGTGGAGTTTGCATGTTCTCTCCGTGCCTGCATGGGTTTTCTCCAGGTCATCCAGTTTCCTCCCACAGACCAAAAACATGCATGTTAGACTGACTGGTAACTCTAAATTGTCCCTAGGTGTGTGAGAGAGTGAATGGTTGTTTGTCTCGTTTGTCTCTATGTGTCCATGTGATGGACTAGAGACCTGTCCAAGGCATACCCCGCCTTTCTCACAGTGACTGCTGGATATGGGCACCAGTGACCCCTGCGACCGAAAAAGAAGAAGGGGGTAAAGATAGTAGATGGATGTATGGATGTATGGATGGATATATACCGGTACTTTAGACAGGATTAAAGCCCCAGAATTTTACATTGAAGTGCATTGCAATTTTCCTTTCACCAGCTATACTCTGTCAACGAGACTGCTGCCATAATGTCTGTGAAATAGACACCGTGGGTGCTTTGAGTTTTACATCTTGGATTTTGCTCTTCCATTTTACCACAGTCAGGTACCCATAAGTGACATTACTGATAATCGCAGCATAAAGAAATGTCTGCCTCAACAGAAAATCATGTTAAATAATCAGCAGATTATTCCTACTTGAAGATGCTAATTTATAATTGAGACCGAATGAATTATAAATGTACCTCTTGTGCAACTTTCTTCATTTCTTCCACGTATGCAGTCATGGCAATCTCTGGACTCATCTGCCCCAGACGGCTCCATGCATCCCTGAGACACACACATGTACCATACACACAAACAAACGTGTTTTGTTTAACTGGATTTTTATTTTTATTGGCTAAAGAAAGTTAAGATTTCCAAAAGCAAAACAAGGACAGCTTGAGATGCCAAAAGTGTTTTTACTGCTCCAACAATATCCTGAGTCCAGTTCAGCAGTTTCCTGCCCCAACCAGAGCCTGCTTTCCTTGTTTGAGTTGTTTGCCTGAATCTCCTCAAAGCCATCCTAAAGTCCTCCTACTTGGCCCCCTCGAATTCCTCCGATGCAAGAGTTTTTCTATCTGCAACTATAGAAGCCCCAGTCCTTCTGGCCACACTCAGCCTGCCAGCTGCTTTAGGAGCCCTCTCGGACAGAAGAGCCCTGAAAGGTTCCTTCTTCAGCTTGATGGACTCCATCACCTCTGGTGAACACCAGGGAGTTTTTTGGTTTCCACTGCAACAGGCACCAGTGACCTTCAGGCTTCAGTTCTTGGAAGCCACATCTGCAATAAAAGCCCTGAACATAACCCATTTGGAGTCCATGTCTGTCCCTGACCTCTCCCAAAACATGTGAAAAACTTTCTCTTGAGATTTAAGTTAAATATTGCACAGACAGGGAGCTCCATCAGATGTTTCCAGTTTATCCTCAGTTCTTGTTTGAGTTAACAGGTCTGTCTGGCAGCCTCTCCCACCACTGGACCCAACTCACCACCACGTGGTTATCAGACAGCTCTGCCCCTCTCTTCTCTCAAATGGACAAGACACAAAGCCACAGGTTTAGTGATACAATAAAAAATAATAATAATAATTGACCTTTTGCCCGAGGTGGCCTGGTACCAAGTACGATTATGGACCACACTATGCTTGAATGTGGTGTTTGTTATGGACAACTCAACTTTCACAAAAAAAAAAAAAAACTGTCCAGATGAACTGATTTTACCATTATTGGACTTGTACCAGTATTTTAGTTTCATTACATGAGGACATTTTACAGAAAAAGTAAGTTCTGTAGGGCACGGTTAATTTCATTGTGCATTATTGAATTCACATGTTGTACATACCATACCATACCATACTGTAGTAGAACAAACGGATGAGATATATTCATACTGTTAAAACGGATTCTTTCATTTTTCTGGACTGTATAATGTACGTGCATTGAATGTAATAAAATGTGGACGTGAGAAGTTAATTATCTTTGACTCACCACGACAGTGGGTCATTTATTAACAGAATCAAGTTTAACACATCACACATTTACATTAATTGGCAAGAATTGAGAATAACGACAGCTATTAATCAGTTTTACAGGAGTGGTA
>NW_023621041.1:0-117 GCF_014905685.2 Nematolebias whitei
ATTTCTGAGTTCAAATGAATGAAATGACAGTTCCTGTCCCACAAGGTCCTAAAGGTCAAGAGTTTTGACCTAAGACTCAGTTTTGACATAGGCCTAGTCCACTACAGTCCCCCCTTT
>NW_023621041.1:217-5920 GCF_014905685.2 Nematolebias whitei
CAAATGAATGAAATGACAGTTCCTGTCCCACAAGGTTCTAAAGGTCAAGAGTTTTGACCTTAGACTTAGTTTTTGACATGGGCCTAGTCCACTACAGTCCCCCCTTTGGAAATCATCGCCTGTCCATGGAGATGAATTCCAACTATGGACTTACGCCTTCGATTGTCCTTGAAGCTTGATGTAATCCAGCAAAGAAACAAGAGTCAAGAGTAATCCAGCAAGGAAAACAAAAGTCAAAAGTAATCCAGCAAGGAAAACAAAAGTCAAGGTAATTCCACAATGTTCTTGGTAATTCCATTGTGTTGATTATAATCCCATATCGTCTCGATAATTCCATTGTAGCAATGCTTTAACCCCTTGAAAACAGAGTCTGTAATCCACTGGAAAAGTCATATAATCCACAATGGTAAATCCACAACGATTGGAAGTGTTGATTAATCAGCATACAGAGGGGTACCCTTGGGTTGAACTGAAGAAGCGGCCACTGGATGAAGAGTGGAGACCAACGTCAGGATTGCAGGTCGCCTCCAGCGAAGGTTGTCTCCAGCGACGTCCAGCCTGTGTCGTTCTGGTTCAATGTGTCATGCAATTATGTGGTTTAAGGTGGGCTTATGAAGGGGATTTTACATAAGGCCTTAAACTATATGCACCTGGTGTGTAAGCTATTATGGTTGGGAACAGCTACGACTACCAGTTAAGGGGTGGAGCATGCTGAAAAGGGGTAACTACAGGGGTTTAAGCCTATAGAAAAGGGTTCCAAACTACTTTTCCATTTCTAACTTGGGTTAAGTTAGCTTTACATGGCAAAATATAGTTTGGTTCAAATGTCTGTTGTCTTTTAGACGAACGACTTGAGATTGGGTGTTTGGTTTCCCCATAAATGTTTTGGAAGTCTATGGCGAGACTTATCAAAAAGAATTAGCTATCCCCCCGAATAGAATTGTTCGAGTAGGTTCGGCTTAAGCGATGTGAGATCAATGTAGATTATGGTACTTAAGGTAACAATAATATACATTGACTCCGCAAGGATTGCAATTTAGCGAATGAACTGCATGTTGGCATGGTTAAAGGCCTCTTAGTCTCTAACTTAACTTACACACAAGATTCATTCTTACCTCAGAAACAACCAAAACCAATTCAACAACGTTTCAACACCGACAAGAGTAGTGACTAAGCATCTAGAAACATCGTTTCACTGCTTCCCCTCACCCTGGTTGTCAGTTTCAGTCACGCTGTCCCGTGTGAGTGGCTTCTTTGCGGACCCGCTTACGCGAGGCATAATCATATCGAGGTGCGCTGCATGGCGATCCACGTCGACTCGGAGTGACGTTTGGCCCCGGAACAGGGATGCGAGTATCCCACACAATACGAGGGTTATCGTCATTAGCAGGGCTATGATTAATGTGTCCGCGCTCGACCACGCATAGGTAATTGGTTGGATCGGGTTCTTAGTTGTGGACCTGAGGGACTTGAGAACTCGGTTTATTGGTTCCACGTCGACGACTTGGGTGCCTTCAAAACGGATCCTTCCCAGAGTCTCTGGATCTATGTCTATAGACATATTTCCCAGGTACTCTGAGTCATCCAGAGTCGCGTCCCATCGTTCCGGATCGAGGTGATAGAGCGTCAAATCACCAATGTGTATGGTTGTTCCCTGGGGAACACTGATCCACATTGTTTTGTCCGGTAACGTCAAAGGTCTATTTGCCCCGGGTTGGTCGTAGGCTATGATCGCCTTTCTTTGAGGAGCGTTCACTAGCCAACGAGAGCCAATTATTTCCGCTTTTGCATCTTTAGCCAGGTGTCGAGGCGTTACGGTCGTTGAGCACTTGGAATTTTCCGGAATAGGTGTTAATCCGCATATGCCCGCGGTTTTATTCCACATAAACGGTTTGCTCGGGCACAGATAGTGTATCTCCCGAGTGAGAACACACATCTGCAGGTTTGGAGCTAGGTAAACTGAGGGGTTGTCGTCGTGGTACGCAACCATCCTTGGTGTGTCAATTTGAACATGGTTTTCGCCGTGCCAATTGCCAACATTTACGACGTCCCTGAGTCTATATATGCCGTTTGAGGGAATTATCGGTAGGTTGATAATGAACGCCATTTCCAACGTTTTGTGATTGACGTAGATTGGAATTGCGCTACCGAGAGTGTAAGCCAGGTGTGCCTGTGTTTGCGTAACTTTTTCGTGCGTAGCGGAGCTGAGGATGTCGTTCACCATCTGTAGAGAGACTAGATACGGTGGGATCCTACCGGTGGCTAGTGTATCTACCGACGAACTGATATCTCTAAGCATGTCAGCAAAAATCCTATCCATTAGATGTGCGACAGCGTAATCCGCTTCAACCTTAAGGGCTAACTCATTTACCGCTTGTACGAGGGCTTTGTTTTCTTGGGTGGCACCCAAGAGGGTGAAGATTATCAGGAGTGGTACCATCATTGTCCTATGGAAGCACAAAGAGGTAGGTCTTAGCTTCGTAGTGGTCAAGGGTAGGTCCTGTGAATTTAAACTATGGTTAAGTTTATTATCCATTAGTTATCTTCTGCTTGGATGACCCTTATTCCCACGAGGTCAGATTTTGTGAGATCTTTGTCTCCTGAGGAGTTATTGCACGCCTTGTGTTGTTTAACCTGGTTTCGATGTACCCATTTAACAGTTGGCTCTTTTTGGCCTTTACTGATTTTTATCTGGTAGATAATTGGAGACACTTTGTCGATTATCAGATGGGGTCCAGTCCATCTGGGCATCAGCTTACGGGCGAGAGTTCCGGTCCCGGACTCTCTTCTCCCAGTTTTGGGTGCAAACGTGTAGTACCAGACCCTGTCTCCCACTTGGAGTTCCTCGTGAGAGGCCTTTTGGTCGTAGTACGCTTTGCGTCCTTCAGCTGATTTTTCCAGGTTTTTCTGTGCGAAAGCAAAAGTGTTTTTAAGGTGTTTTTCCAAGTCTTTCATGTATTGTTGTGTAGTGTAGGCTGTTGCCATGGCAGCATCGCCTGGTTGGTACAACAGGTGTAGAGGGAGAGTCATTTGTCGACCCGTCATCATCTCGAAAGGAGAGATGCCAGTCGACGTGTGTGGAGTGGCCCTTATGGCCATGAGGACCAGAGGGAGTTTCACGTCCCAGTCCTTGTGGTTTGCGGCTACGTATTTTTTCAAAATACTCACCACAGTCCTGTTTGCTCTCTCAACCTGGCCTGAAGCCTGTGGGTGGTAGCCAATATGGAAGTTGGCTTTGACGCCTAGCGTCTTCCACAGTTCCTTCATTACTTCACCTGTGAAGTGTGTACCTTGGTCTGAGTTCACCCTGAGGGGAAGTCCAAACCTTGAAAATACATGATTCATTAATAACATAGCAGTGGTTTGTGCTGTGTCATTAGGGGCTGGTAGACATTCTACCCATTTGGTAAACGCGCAGGTTACCGTGAGAAAATATTTATTTCCTCTAGAGGTCTTAGTGAGTGGTCCGACCCAGTCAATCTGGAGGTCCGACCATGGAAATGCAATGCCTCTACTATGCAGTGGTGCTCTGTGAAGTGGTCTGGATGGTTGAAACTGGCCACAGATCAGGCACCCTTTTATGTAGTCCTTGACATCCTTTTTCATTCCAGGCCAATAAGCAATCTGTTTTAATGCTTTCAGCGTGGCATTGTCACCCTTATGTCCTGCGGACGGAAGGTCATGTGCATGGACTAACATCACCCCCCTGTGGTCATGGGGGACCACGAACACAGGTGAGGACGTCCGTCCATGAGCGAAAGTTAGGATGCCTTTAAGTAGTTTTAGCTGTTTTCGCAGCTGAAAGAGGACTTTGAGGTCTGGATTGGAATCCAGCTCGTCTTTCGATGGAGTGTATTTGTCTGGGTCAGTCAGATACAGCATCATCGAGTTAATTGCAGGATCCAACTTCTGAAGTTGGATGATGTCTGGGTCAGTCAGCATTGGGCGCACAGAAACTGTGTTATCAGCAGGTTTAGCTGCAGCTTGTGCACGTGTGACTGCCATTACCTCAGTTGTAGCTTGTGACGACTGAGTGTTGAGTAGCCAGGAGGGGTCAAAGGACCACGTGGGTCCGTCAACGGCTCCTTCCTTGGCTAGGGAGTCTGCAAGGTCATTGTAGTACTTGTCATCGCCTGGGACTCTGGAGTGTCCTGGAACTTTCTTCCAGAAGATCTGTAGATCATGTGATGTCACCAAGTGATCACATGTCATGAAAAGCTCTTTGTGTTTTACCACCTTTTTGTTGCTTGTGAGAAAACCGTTCTGTTTCCACAGAGCGAGATGACACAAGAAACTAAGTCGAGCATAGTTAGAGTCAGTGCAGATGACTAGCGTCTGGATGGAGCGTTCCACTGCCATCTGTAGGCCTATTAGGATTGCAGCTATTTCAGCGTACTGAGAAGACTGAGAGCCCAATTTATAGCCAAATGTGACCTGTTCCAGGTCTTGGAGGAGAACTCCTCCAACACCTGCTTTGCAGATTTTCTCGTGGTGGAATGAGCATCCATCCACGTACATTGTTGCCATATCTTTACAGATATTGCCATCAAAGAAGTGGTGATTTGGGTCCTCAGCAGCTGAGGGTTTGCTCACAACCGGCTGTTGGGTGGCTGGTACATCCTGTGTACATTCTTGGCAGATTGCCAAATCAGTGCCCAAGTGTGACTTCTTGTTTTGACCGTAGCGGATGTCTAGGTTAAAACTTTGAAGTGCCATAAGCCAGGTTGCAACCCGTGAGTTTGTCACCACACCATCTCTGATGCGTTGGCTGTTCAGAAACGTTACCGGCTGGTGTTGTGTCTCAACAATGATCCTCTGTCCACCAATATAGCAGGAGAAATATTTCACTGCCCACACAGTGGTCAATAGAGCCTTCTCACAGTCTGAATACCGTAATTCAGGGCCTGCCATTGTTTTGCTGGCGTAGGCCACAACACGCTTGTCTTTGTCGTGTATTTGGTACAGACCTGCACTCATGCAGTGAGGTGAGAAGCCCACTTCCAAGTAGAACTCTTTGTTGTAGTCTGGGTAGACTAGACATGGGGCTAACTTGAGCCTGTCTTTAAGAGCGTTCATTGCCTGCTGCTGTGTATCAGTCCAGACAAAAGGAACGTCTTTCTTTAAGAGTTCAGTCAGTGGTTTTGCGAGATCCGCATAATGCTCTATGAACTGGCGAGAGTAATTACACACTCCCAAGAAACTCTGTAGTTCCTTGAGATTGGTTGGGACTTTGAGGTTGTCTAGGCCTTGGGTGCGAGTCAACTGTGGTTGTATTCCGTCCGGACCTACTAGGAGGCCAACGTAATCCACCTTGGTTCTGCACCATTGGCATTTCGACAGTGAGATTTTAGCACCAGCAGTTGTTAGCTGATTTAGGACGTGGTCGATCTCAGCCAAATGAGAGTCCAGTGTTGGCTGCCTCAAAAGGATGTCGTCCACGTAGATCAGTGTCCCACGCTCGTGGGCGTCTGGACATGCTTTGTTCAAAAAGATGTTGAACTCTGCAGGTGAGTTAGCGTAGCCAAAGGGACACCTGGTAAAGGTGTATTGTCGGCTGCCAAAAGTGAAAGCTAGTTTGTGTTGGTCCTCGGCGCGCACAGGGATGGTCCAAAAACCAGAGGCGACGTCGAGGGTCGAGAAGTACTTACCATCGGTGACCTTTGGCAGTTCCTGATGGAGCTGAGTCATTGGCCACCTGGATAA
>NW_023621042.1:0-2703 GCF_014905685.2 Nematolebias whitei
TTGATTGATTGATTGATTGATTGATTGATTGATTGATTGATTGATTGTTAGGTCTGGTGGGGGTGATAAGGGTCAGATTAAGTGATAAGCAACATTCCTTGAATTTATCACAGAGTGGGCTCTGTGTTCTCAAATCCACATTGAAATCTCCGGCGACGAGGACTTAATTTAATTTTAAATTTGCTAGTAAGTCTGACAGAGAGGAAAGAGGCTCAAGGGTTGCTGGGGGAGGGCAGTAACAGCCCACAGCAGATTAGATCTGACCTCCATGCAAAGTAACGTTTCCTGCTAGGGATTCATACTAGTTTGGGATTGTCTTAGCAGAGACCAGTTGAGAATCCAGGCTTGCTCTGATATAAATTGCGATCTCCCCTTCCCTTCCTCAGACAGTCAGAACGGTAGATGTTAAATCCATCACTTGTCACATCTTTTTCCAAAATTGGTTTGGATAACCAACTTTCAGAAATGAAAATCACATCAGCACCAGATGAACAGACCCAAATTCTTAACAAATCAATTTTTAGAGGGAGGCTGTGTGCGTTAACATGCAGAAAGTGTAGCCCTGATATGATTTTGAAATCATTTGGTGTGCTTTATGTTATAGTGTGTTCTAGATTTGACAGGGAGCCAATGGAGAGAAGCTAAAACTAGAGAGATATGATCTCTCCCAGTAACTCCAGTTAAGACTCTGGCAGCAGCATTTTGGATCAACTGAAGACGTTTTAAAGAAGTATTTGGACACCCAGATAATAAACCATTGCAATAGTCCAGTCTAGACGTGACAAATGCATGGACCAGTTTTTCTGCATCATCTTTAGATCAGATGTTTCTAATGTTAGTGATATTACGCAGGTGGAAGAAGGAGGTTCTAGTAACGTTTTTAATGTGGGGGATAAAAGACATGTCCTGATCAAAAATAACACCAAGATTTTTAACATTAGAGCTGGAGGACAGATTAATTTCTTTCCGTCCATATTTAGCCGGATCATGAACCTCGGGCATGTTTGGTGTTCTGGTCATCAACACCCCCCACCACCACCACCACCCCCAGCAGAAACGTGCCCGCCTTGCTTCTCCTCCGGTCATTTCTATTTGAGTTTTAATTTTATCTTTGAATCCGTAGAAGAGACACCCTGCACTAATTCATGTTTTTACTGTTTGGTTTTATTTAAGGTTGAAAAAGCATCAGGAGGCGGGGCCTTCAGAAGCTGGCCCCAACGACGCCATCGCAGACGGTGACGGGGAAGCTGAAGCTGGAGCAGACGAGGAAGTGCCAGATCCAGAACCCAATGTTGACCTGGAGCCCGAGTTTTCCTCCAAACTGAGCATGTGTGGCTCGGTGTGCTCCTCTCCTGGCAGCTGCTAGCCCCGCCCACAGAGACCACTGCCACATCGATGGATCCTTTCTCACTTTCCCCGCTTGTTGTAGCCAGGAGTGCAGGAAATGCACATGGAGGACCCAACATGACTCCCACCATGTTCCCGCTCCTTTCTGTTCTGTAGCATCGTGTCCAGTCCAAATTAAGCCGGGTCCAGAGGCTCCCAGGTCCGGAGGCTCCTGCCCAGTACCCAACCCTATAAGCTGTACCTTTCTATGCAAACTAACGTTAGCATAACTTACCATATGGTGGTTCTGAAGACTGAGCTCCACACGCATGACCACATCCTGACCAGGACCTGGCCCAGTTTGTGGCGTATAATGGCCTAAAGGAGGAAACGCTCTGTTAGTTTGGTCCAAGTCTGCGTGCCAAACCCGTCAGGAGTAACTGGATCATTCAGGGCAGGAGTTTATCCTCACTCTTCCTCCCGCCTCCCATCACATGACAGTGTCATGATCTGGGTAAGATCCGTTCCACTTCCTGATCTGTTTGAATCCGTTCCACTTCCTGATCTGGGTCGGATTCGTTCCACTTCCTGTCCAGCTGCAGCAGCTTCCTCACACTGACCAGGTCCATGTTCTGGGTCTTCAGGATGTTTTGATTCTTCTCAGAACCTTTAGTCCCGGTTTCTTCTGCTTTTAGGAACGTTATTTAAAGAGACTGTTCAAACATTTTGAAGCGGGCTTCAGTGGAAAACTTTAGAACAACCAGCATCTTATTGATAGCTGATTTATTGATAGCTGATTTATTGATAGCTGATTTATTGATAGCTGATTTGTCAATTATTTTGGGTGAACTTCTCATATTTTCTCTGCTGTTGTAAAATATCATCAGAAAAACAGACGAATGAAACGACCTCTGATCTTAGCTTCGCGGTACTAAACTGCATTTCTCGTGAGCGGCTGTGATACTCAGAGAGCTGAAGCTGTTCTGGGTCAGTTAGGAGTGGCTCAGCTGATAACAGCTAAAAGCTAACAGCTAAAAGCTAACAGCAGCGTGTCACCGAGTTGCAAACGCTTGGACAGCAGGATTCATTTCAGAGTCTCCAAACGGTCTCCAAAGGTTCTCAGGGTTCCTTAGCAGTGTTTCCCCTACCATTATACAAGTGGGGTGCCCCGCCTCATCAACAGAACCAAGTGCCCCGTCTACCGAAACCCCCACCCACCTGCCGGCACTCGTGTAACACTAAGCTAGCAGCTAGCAATGCAGGTGCACTAGCTAAAAAGCTAAAGACAGCCTCTTCCCTCATGCTGAAGACCCCCCCCCCCCCTTGAAAATTGTCAGTAAAAACAGTGCATGGCTCATATGCGTGTCTGTCCCCCCC